>NC_056726.1:99625551-99638051 GCF_019279795.1 Protopterus annectens | reverse complement strand
CTACAACCAGTTATGAGCTATATTCCCACCTGTGGGGTTTAAAAACAGCCGATTTCCCACCCTTTGCTGTAATTGGATGGTTTTGAATATGTTGGGTATGACTCCAGTAAATGTTATGCACAGATGTATATATATATATATATATATCATGTGTATACACTATACACACACACACACACACATATATATATATATATATATATATATATATATATATGTGTGTGTGTGTGTGTGTCTGTGTTTGTGTGTGTGTGTGTGTGTGTGTGTGTGTGTGTGTGTGTGTGTGTGTGTATATATATATATATATATATATATATATATAAAAGCAAGAAAGTGTATTTTTGATACAACTGCTTAAACTGGTGTTAGAGCATAATGTTTTCTTGTTCCAAAATCAATGGTATCTACAGGTAAAGGGAACAGCAATGGGGGCTACATTTGCCCCAATCTATGCAGACCTGTTTATGGGATACCTTGAAGTTCAATACATCTACACTGCTCCACCATGTTTTAAAAGCAAACTCAATATGTGGCAAAGATACCTGGATGATTGTTGGGTTGTACTGGGGGGGGGGGGGGTGACCAAACTGTTTGGCATTCTTTTGTAGAATACCTTAACAATAATGAATATGGTATTAGATTTGTTGGGGGTATTAACCCCAAGGAGGTTGAATTCTTGGATGTTAAGGTCAGAAAGACAGGAGATGGTACTCTGGTTACTGACGTTTACAGAAAACCATTCTCCAAGAATGCTTTTTTACATGCCAGCAGTTGTTACCCCCGCCATACAATCCAAAACATACCAGGGTCACAATTTCAAAGAGTTAGGAGAATCTGCTCCCAGGAATCAATATTTGAAGCACAGGCTTCAGATTTAAAAAACAGATTTATCAATAGAGGTTACAACAAAACTAGGGTAGAAGCAGCCCATAGGCTATCCAAAAATGTGGATAGAACAGAGTTACTGTTAGATAGAGAGCGGAATGCCAGGTCACAAGAAGAAAGAGTGAGATTCATTACCACTTATGGAACCAATACTTTCCATATAAAAGACATTTTCTCTAAACATTGGCATGTTTTACATTCAGATTCTTTTTTCACAAAAATAGTTGAGGATCATTGTAGTTTTGGATACAGAAAGGGTAAATCATTGGGGCAACATTTTTCAGCCTTTAAGAAGGGCAGAAAAGTCAATTTCAAATCTACAGTGGGTACAGTAGGTAGTACTTACTGTGGTTTTTGTAAATATTGTAAACTGATGGCGAAGTCCTTTACATCAGTGAACACCAAGAGGGTGTTTGATATTAAACATCTGATAACGTGCACCAGCAAGTGGGTCATTTATATGGCTGTATGTCAGTGCGGGGCATTTTATGTAGGTCAGACCTCTTGTACATTAAAACAAAGAATAGCCCTTCACATCAGTGCCAGCGAGCTCGAAGTGCTTTATATAAACACAAGGCAGTTCATACTACAGCTCATTTTGTGTTTGTAGGCCTAGATATGGTAATCATGCAAGATAATAATATTTCACTCAAACATAAAATATTGACTGATAAGGAACATCACTGGATTGTTAATCTGGGGGCCCTTTTTAAACCAGGTTTAAATGACCAGTGGTAGAATTATTGCAAAATATGTTAATAGATACATATCATAGAGGTTTTTACAGTAAAGTGATCCAATGGTGAATGTGGGTAGTCTAGAATAGACTTACACTATTAAGATAATAAAATAAATTATGCAATGCTCTAGTAATACTTCTTATATATCTACAGTATTTGCACATGCATTTTCCAACATTATATTATAGATTTAATTACATTAGTATTAAAAATAGGGTGCTGGTATATTTTTGTATTCACATTTCTACATATGATAGTATATACATGTATTTATTTATATGTGTATGTACTTATACATATATTCTCTCTCATATATTTGTTGGGAAATTATTTGGTTATATAATGATATATGTACTCATATTTTGTATATATGCTTGAGTATTTCATTGTACATAGCCCTTGTTGATTGGTATTAGTTTGGTTTCTTTATGGTATTGTGTATTAAGTCTTATTTGAATAATTTGTATTGGGTTTGGGGGAGCATGTATATGTTTAGTTAAACAATATTTACAGGTTTATGTATGTAGGTATGGTAATAATTGGGGGAATTCTGTTCAATATTAAGTGTCTGCACCTTTAAATATCTGCTTCGTGTAGTTGTATCCTTTTTGTATTTAAATCCGGGTTTCTGCCTTTCAAATCACACACTGATGATGCTTTAGGCGAAACCAGTCACCGGTCTGTATTAACTGATGCAGGCTGTGCTTGAATAAAACTTCTCTTTACAGCGGCTGTTTATTTTATTTTATTGTGTTTGGAGTGCTGAAGAATTGTTAGGCATTTGTGTTTTAAAATTTGTGCACCTATCCAGTACGTTTGCGTGCACCGTTTCTTTTGGAATTCATATATATATATATATATATATATATATATATATATATATATATATATACATACATATGTATATATCTATGTCTGTATATGTATGTATGTATGTATATGTATGTATGTATGTCTGTAAAAATGTATAGAGAGAGAGAGAGAGAGAGAGATCTCTGTATATGTATGTTTATGTGTGTATAGATATATATATATATATATATATATATATATATATATATATATATATATATATATGGGTCTACTTGATATGGCCGAAATTTCAAAATATCCAATTTTATATGGCCGAGACCATATGATCGACATTTGAAATCTCAACCATACAAGTAAAACACAAAACACAAATACAAACTTACCTTAATGCTGCTAGCAGGGGGGCTTTGCCTCTACACCCCCCATAACTTAAATATAACAACTCCAAGATCGCACTATAGTGCGGAAATGTAAATCTTTCCATTCCGCACTGTAGCGTGATGCCGGTTCCCCGTGGTCGACATTTCAAATGTCGATCATATGGTCTCAGCCATATGAATGCTGACATTTTGAAATGTCAACCATTAGAAGGGGACCCATACACATATATGTGTGTACTTAGATATGTATTTATTTATATGTTAATATATATTTATCCTTGTATAGATATATTTATATATATATATATATATATATATATATATATATATATATATTTAGATTTTTTAATAAATGACTACTGATATATCAGTATATTTCTTGTTTGATATCTACACATATATATTCTATGATATATAAGTACATATTCTATATGTTTAATTTCATATGTACAGCTACATATATCTGATGTATACACTTTTAATATGTATCTGTCACCGTACACATCTATATTTGTATGCTTATATCGTATAAACATGCTGGTTCCACAGTGTTTGTTCCATAGTATTCTATAATTGTATTGAATGATATATTTAAAAAAAAAAAAAACATTCAGTAGTATAGCTCAGATGGAGTAGTGGTACATTGCTCTGGTTATGGTGCACAGGGTCCTGGTCCCAAGACTGAGCAGGTCTGTTGATTTTGTTGCTCAACAAAACAGTGGCTGATGGTGACAGGGTGATTAAAGTAGTTGCAAATGGGTTTGCATGGGTATGTGCAGAGCTAAGCACTGCTAAAACATGGTTAAATGAATACTTGCTTAATCTGTGTAGGCTTTGCTTACCTGTGGGCAAATCCACTTAGCTATGCTAAATTTTGTTTAAACTTTTAATTTCAGTGACACCTCACATTTGGAGCTGCTACACTACTCTGGTTAACTTACACATAAATATATGCACTACCTATTTATGAAAAATACATTGTGGATGTGTTTCCCATATGAAAATGTTTGGTCTGCTGTGGGGTGTGAACTGTGCTTGACTGCACGCTAGGCGTGCGCTCTAACCACTACACTATTCTAGTTTCACTTTTTTTGTGTATAGTTCTACTTAACGTCTTTCCTGGTTTAAACGCTGCTATGCATAGCTCCGCGATGGGCAAACCTACCCAGCTACGTTTAAACTTTATTCTGGACTGGAAAAAAAATTAGAACCTTATATGTCCAGATTTTTGCCCTATATTTTTGGTCCATTTTTTGTGGCTTTATGGCCAATTAATGACACATCTTGGTGATTGCAGTTAGATACTGCTGACAGACATTTGAGCTTCTGACTTCATACCCTTCGGCAAATCATGCTAATGCATAACTTGTTATTCTATCAATTTTCTATAAGTCTGTACGAGCCAGACTTGTTTGCTTTCTCCAGATTTCTTACTCTAAGGGGTTGGGAGATATTCCATGGACACTCTTTACATTGCTGTGTGGCATTTATGGAGTGCAGGGGGAGTGTGTACTGTGAGAGCTCTGCTCTCAGACGCCCCCCTGCACTCATACACAGAACATGTCCGTTATACAGCATGACAACACGCCTTCATGAATATGCATGGCACGCTGCCGTGCTGCACGGGAACGGTCCCTTCTGTGCAGGAATAAGCTATTCCTGCACAGAAGTTTACTGAATCCAGGGGGGCTATGTTTTGTCTTCCCAGACCTAAAAAGTAGACACTTTCAGAATTTAAATGATTCTGAGACAAACTAGAAACTGAACTGGGCAAGATTTTTACTATGCATTCCGAATGGGACGGGCTTTCTTTTGGAGAGTTATTTTAGATGTATTCAGTGTTGCTCAATTTAATTTATGACTTTGGGGATGATTGTAGGCAATTATATTAGCAAGACAGGGGTATCAAGCTTTTTGATGAGCAATTCATTAACTAGGACATTGAAAATCCTGCATACACTCACTTCCTCACTTAATTGAAGTTTTTTTTTTACCTGGAAGTGTTTTTGGACTTTCTTGACACCTGATTTAATAGCCTGCTTTTTTTCCCAGCATTGCAGCCTGCTTGCTGAAGATGACAAGTTCCAGATGTTAATCCTACAAGGGAGAATATAATGTGAGCATGCAGTGGTCTTTCTACCTTTTGGAGTGAATTCTGGCATCAAATGGAATCATTTTCCCTGACATGAAGAAAAGGGAGTTCATATTATATGGCAGTTTGCCAACTTATCAGGGATCATTGTTCTTAGTTATACTTGTTTTAGCTCCCAAGAAGGCTATTATACATCTCAAGAAAAGTATTCCCCTCCCATGCAATGCAGAATGTTAGTAGGTTTTAAAAGCAGTGTACTCCTCTGAGCAGCAGATAGCTAAGGATTGTGGTTTAAGAGATACATTTCTGTAATGGTCTATATGTTCCACTATCCGGGGCTCTAAGGATCTGCTCTAATAGGTTCTCCTGAGTTACTAGTTGTTTTGCTGGCATTTACTGTTCAGGGGAGCTCTATAATATTTAAATGTAAATAGTGTTTTGGATATAACTGTTCTTTCCCTTTTTTCTACATTGTAGCCCCATACTTAGGTTGCATTTTTGTCTGTTGTTATATTTATCTCATTTCTGAATATGTTTCTTCTATGGTTGTTTAATCCAATAATAGAACCATAATTTTTATAATTATAAGTTTATGCTCATTGAGTATGGACTTCATTCCTAATTTTACTGTTCAGCTTTCTTCACCATCCTGAGGTAGAGCAATGTAGGCAACCTACTTGTAGACTTACTATTTTAGTTAATTGGATTACTTGGAAGCATTGAGTGTTAATGAAGCTGAAGCTGAATTGTATGTTTCAGTGTTGTGTTACTGGAAACCTAATAAACATGTTTAAACAAACAAAAAAAGCAAGAAACTGTATTGGAGAGGGGTTCTGATGATGATGATGATGATGATGATGATACTGGGAATAGCATAATTAAAATTAAACGCCATCATAAAACATCTGACATTGGGTTATACATATTTGAGACTATACTAAAACCTCATATAATAATATTGTACTGAAAATATGGAGTTTGAGAAAAAATGTAGGAATAACCACTGGGAGGACAGATCAGGTCATGACAATTTATGAAAATATGTGGAAGCAAACAATGAAATTATGGCAATCTATTGTAATGGAATGATGATGACTCTTTTAACTTTAGAATGCAAGTTGTTGTCTAAATTTTACTCATATATTCCACTATCAAATATTTTTTGTGTAATTTCTTGGTTCCTACACAAAAATGGAAAAGACAAAGTATTTCACAACTGATAGTAGAGGGGAGGGATGATAATCTAAGTCAAAACTGAAAAAATTCCAGAAAGCCTACTCTCTGGCATACAGTGATAAAGCCCTGACTATGGTGCAGGTGACATGAGTCCAGTTAGCTGACTGGAAGACTGTAGGAGCTGGCAATATTAGATGGAATTGACTAAGCAGCCACTACTGGCTTGGTCATCCTTGGGCAGGAGAGACAGGCTGGCTCACCACATAGCATGATTCATAGCAAGAATACTAGTTGTTACCCACTAGAGGCCAAGGCAGCCAAGCCTGCACAGCCAAGGTACATAGCACCAGTAAGTTAAGTGGAATAGAGCATGTACTTCTCTTCAGGAGATTGCAGTACTGAGGTTGGCAGACCTGCTTATTACAGGGAGGTGCTATCAAGAGGGAGAAGGTACAGGGCCAGTAAGCTGGCTTACTTCCTATCACTTGACTCCTGCTAATGGTACCCCTCTATTACAGGGGTTCTGCCACTGACCCTGAGAGTTCGAGACTATTTAGCCTTACATGTATCATTTGTAAAATAATGGAATGTGTAATAACATAACTTATAGATAATATTGGTAGTTTACAAGTTCTGGATGAGAATCAATCTGCTTTTTTGCAGGGAACTTAACTTGCCAGATTTCTTTGTAAAGGTCAAAAAAGCACACCTGTGCACATTGCCTACTTGGATATGGCCAAGCTCTTCATAGAGAAACTGTCTCCATTGAATATAAACTCCCTATATAACTAATTGAATACAAAATTTGCTTGCAGACTGAATCTAATCAATAAAGTTTGACCATACACTTCCTCGTATAAGACACATCAAGGTTCCATGCTACAATCATTACTCTTTGCCATATACTTTTCTGATGTTAAAGCTCATATCAAGAATTTATGGCTGACCGAGTTTGCTGAAGACTAAAGATACCACAGAGCGATAACTATGGTGGGGCAAAGGGGGCTGTTACTTTATGTGCAATCTATCAGGTGGTAGGATTTGATGGTGCAGAAGTACAGCAGAAGTACAGTACCAGCACTGATTTATGAAGCTGCAAGGATATTGCAGCTTTATAAACGAATGTCATCATTTGCAGTCACAGGTGAAGAGACAAAGTGCTTAGTACCTGAGGTGAATATGTCCTGCTTGCCACAGTTTTAACAATTAGCCTGACAGCTTAAAACAGTTACATTACAGGAGTAGAGACAAGATTATTTGTCTCCTCAACTTTACTTTGATTTGAGAAGGGCACCAGTTTAAGAATCTGATCTGCACAGGGGACTAACTGAACTTTTTAAGGTTCTGCGACACCCATGCCCTCCAAACCTCTCACTAAGTCATGCCCCCGGATTTACTATCCTTCCATGCAGGACTAGGTTAGTCCTGCATGGAAGCGGCCATTTAGGAGCAGGACGGCAGGGCACCATGCATATTAATGAAGGCGAACTGCCTGAGCTCCTAATCTTACACAGAGTGTGTAAGAGTGCAGGGGGCATGTCTGAGAGCAGAGCTCTCAGAATATACACTTCCCTGCAATGAAGAACAGCAGACAAGTCCCAAAAGAATGAGCAAAACCGCTCATAGGTGTATACATACCCCCCAGCAACATCCCCCACGTGTACAAGAGCAATAGTTTCTTGAAAATGTTAAAATTTTTTTGGATTTTCATTTTAAAAAACAGTTGGTTTCCATCCCCTCTCATGTTAAGAATACTCAACAGATTTGTCAGGAACTGTTAAATTTGGAATGGAAAGATGGTTATTTTTGGGTAACAGTGGACGTCACTGCTTTGTACTCTAGTATTAACAGGAGATGGGGTATGGAAGCAATGGCTAAAAAATTGGGAGAAGGGCCACGTTCTGCATTTTTTCTGACTTTACTTGAATTTTGTCTCATGCATAATTATTTTACATGGAAGATGGAATTTTTTTTGCAAACAAGGGGAACTGCGATGGGGCCAGCCTTTGCCCCATCATATGCTATAGTTTTTATGGGGGAATTTGAAAAACAATTCATGATATTACAGGGATATTATGTGAAAAATGTAGTATACTACAAGAGATACATAGATAATTTATTATTCATATGTAAAGGTGAAGAGGCAGAATTTGCAGAATTTATGGAAATTTTACATAATAACTCACATGGGTTGAAATTCACTTGGAAAATTGGTAAGGAAAGCATTTCTTTTTTGGATGTGAGATTTTATGTTGATGCTGCTAAAATGGTACAGCATAAACTCTATAGGAAACCCACAGCAGTAAACAACTTTTTACATGCACCCCCCCCCCCCCATTTGATCAATTCACTACCATATGGTGAATTTAGAAGAATTTTCACCAATACCTCTGAAGTTGATTTAAAAGAAACTAATTTAGATGACACATATACCAGGTTAAAGAGCAGAGGGTATAATGATCATATACTACAAAAGGCCAAAAATAAAGTTACAAACTTTGGTGAAAGAGGTAGGAATGATCTTAATCAATATGGTAGAATAATTTGAAATGATAAAAAAGATGGCGGGTGGAAGAAAATCTATTCTTTGTCACTAGATATTCTGATTTTTCTCCTATTTTTGGAGACGATTGTTAGGCAAGCATGGGAAATAGTAAGTGAGGATGTCTCTACTGGTTGTCTATTTCCCAAACATATAACTTTTTCCTACGGTAGATATTGTAATTTAAAAGAATTGCTGAATAGGAGAAGTTCAAAATCAAAATATTCAGACACTATGGATAGAATGGTTGGAACATATTGCTGTGGGAGATGCTCAGTGTGTCACAGAGTAAAGAATTTGGATGGCACAAAGATTAATGGTAGGTTTTATAGGGCCAATGAGTATTATAATTGTGACAGCTATGGAGTGACCTACATTATAGGATGTGGCTGTGACCCTACTTCCTGGTATACTGGTCAAACTACCAGGAAGGTTAAAGTGTGTATTATGACAAAAACCGGAAAGTCCAATTGCCATGCATTTCTTGTCCAAGCATCAGGGTTTAGATAAGGATTTATTTTTTAGTGTTTTGGCACGTCCGACATTTAGAGATGGAGACTTTAAAAAGCAGCTTAACAGACTAGAGAGTCATATGATTATTAATTTTCACACTTTACATCCCCAAGGGATGAATTTGGAAAACAATTTGAATATTTAATATAATGTAGTAGTAAGTATGAATATTTATAAGAGTCGAAAATTAAGTTTAAAGAATATGTCAAGTTTATAAAATTTTGATTCATGCTTTATTACATGTTTAAATTATATATTCAGAACAAATATAGATTAATGTCATTTAGAAGGCAGCTCATCTATTTTATATTGTTGAGGTATTTAATATTGGATGTATTTGCATTAGATGTATTTAATGCTAGGTGTGTCTGACACATCTAAAGAAAGTTTTGTAGAAGCATAGTATGTATATTAATTGTTGGTTTTCATTGAATGAAACTGTATTTCATAAGGGTAATAATGAGTTCAAATAACATTCTTTTTAGTCTGTTTGCACTTTTAAAACTGACTCCATAGTAAAACATTAAAGTAATGATGAATTAATGTAATTATTCAATTGAAAACATTTTAATTGACTCATTGTTGGTAATGAATGGTATATAAGGGACATATTTGGAATGTAATAAATGTTCCCACAGAAGGCGATAAGCCGAGGTACCAGAACGGATGTAATAAAGAACTACATGTCCAGCCAGTGGAATTCCCAGTTGTTTTTTGATGTGGTTTGAAATGGCTAAATATTCTTCTTATGTCCTTCATAGTGGCAAGTGAGCGGGCTGCGAACCAGAAGGCCCATGGATGTCATTTGGAGAGGTTGTGACGCGAGGCAGGTTAGTAATACTCTTGCTTCTACTGTCATAGGAAATAAATCTAAAAGTATTAGTAAGTTAATTGCCTGTATAAAACCTGTGTTGTTTAAGGCAAGTACTGCATACACTAGAGAATAAGGCAGGAAGAGTGTCATATAGGTTGTATGCAAATAAAAGCATAACAGCCGGACAATGAAGGTCTAACTGCTGGACTGCATGTGTTTACTCTGGTATCATATGATAATGTAGATTTGCAATCACTTAATAGTACTATTGTATTAAGCACTGTTACCCACGCTGTGCAACGTAAAACAAAAAATGTATAGGAATGTCTGTATATGATTGGTGTAATTCCCAGAGGTCATTTAGTACAACTGAGAGACATAGACAGAAAACAGTGAAACGACAGACAACAAAATCCAAATAGCACATGCAACTGAAATGTGAGCTGTTGTATTTTTAGCACACAGAGCCATGGTTCGAATTCTGGGAGTGGTAGTAAGCTGCATACAGAATCATTCACCACAACTGTACTGATATGTCCAGAATGTCCAGTAAATTGGCCCATATCTGCTGACTGTTACTCTGTCCCCCTGGGAAATCAGTGGGATGATCCCAGACGTATAGACAGCAAACAAGAAATACAACTGATTGTCACACATCTATATGAACAAACCTGTCACTCTAGCAATTTCCCAAACTGTTATGAGAGTAATAAGCGAAGTATGTCCCATCTACACCACCATGTTGTCAAGCTGTGTACAGTAACAGAGTGAGATGTATGTGCATAATACTAATATGGAACCTGGTACTTTGTCTGGCAACATTCAGGTAGTGCTAACAAATATTGCTCCCACAGGTCCGTCAGATACAATCACTGTGCACAGAAATAAATGATTGATACCCTGTACTGGTACTGCTTACTTAGGTATTGTATGGCATTGTTATTGTTGCAGTTGCTCTGAATAATAAGGTATTACTCACCACTGTCACCCACACTGTGCTACATAATATAACTGTCTAGGAAATCCTATATAAGAGTGGTTTAATATGGGTCAGAATGTAAAACCACAGGAGAATTATAGACAGAAATCAGATAAGAGATATACAGCAATATCTATATAGCACACACAACTGTGCTGGACAGTGTTTTAGTGTTAGCAGACACAGCCATGGTCTGAATCCTGGGAGTGGAAGTAGGCTGCATACAGAATCATAGCCTACAACTGTACAGATATGTCCAGAATGTCCAGTATATTGGCCCATATCTGCTGCCTTTCACCCTCTCCTCCTGGGAAATCAGTGGGATGATCCCAGATGTTTAGGCAGCAAACAGTAAATACAATTGATTGCCACACATCTATAAGAATAAACCTGTCACACTAGCAACTCCCCAAAATGTTATGAGAGTAATAAGCCAAGTATGTCCCATCTACACCCCCATGTTGTCAAGCTGTGACCAGAGTGTGTACAGTAACAGAGTGAGATGTATGTGCATAATATTCATGTGGATTCTGGTACATTGTGTGGCAACATTCAGGGAGTGCTAACAAACATTGCTCCTACATGTCCATCAGATATGAACACTGTGCCCAGAAATAAAAGATTGATACCCTGTACTGGTATTGTTTACTCTGGTATTGTATGGCATTGTTAGTGTTGCAGTTGCTCTGAATAATAAGGTATCACTCATCACTGTCACCCACACTGTGCTACATAGTATAACTGTCTACAAAATCCTGTATAAGAGTGTTGTAAGTCACTAAAATTTGAAGAGGGCAATAGTCTACATATGTCCTGGTTCACCAGCATGTGGTCAGGACATGGCCAGAGTCTGTGCAAAAAGAAATGGACAGGTATGTGCATAACATCAACCTAGAATCTGGAGGTATGTGTAGAAACAGTTAGTGTTAACAAACAATTCCTCCACATGTATACCAGGTAAGAGGTATGTACTGCAGGTAAAACCAGTTCATGTATATAATTGTCGACAGCCATACCACTGTCCAAACTAAGGCAATAGGGTAGTGTATTAATACTTGTGAGGTACAGATAACATGAAGTATATATGGACATAATTGACTACAGTACTTGGTTCATAATAATGGGATAGATTATGTGGAATGATTTATATGTGCCATCAGGTGTTGTTGTTGTAATGATGTTCAGCTGAACAACTGCTAAGGAAAATAGAGTCCATCCTTGTGGGTAGTGGGCCATACCCGTCAATCGTGCAGAGCAGCACTGACTGATAATATGTAAGCCATCATAGTGTGTGTTGTGTAACGGGAAGCATGTATATTATTGTGGCCAATAGCTGGTGGAGGAAGTAATGCCATAATGATGGACACGTAGGTCCCACCACTTGCAGGATACTCAGGTCAACCTGTATTGTAGCATGCTGGAATGCCATAGGTGTGTAAAAGGGATACCTGCAATCTGGCCCTACATATTCCCCCCTAATGTTAGACTATGTCCATATGTGGCACCTGTCTGTGTTGTAGCAAGGCAGAATGGTGCACTTGTGCAGGAAGGTGTTGTGAGATTATG
>NC_056726.1:99510551-99623051 GCF_019279795.1 Protopterus annectens | reverse complement strand
AGTAGTACAATGGCAACTGTTACAGAGTTACACTATGGCATAACATATCACTGTGGTCCACATTATCAGCTGGGACTAGGCTGTGACATGTGGTGTTCAGTGCATGAGACATTGCAAACTGACACACATGTGTAGGCCTTACTTGTCAAGCATCTGCAAAAAGGCTGAAGGTGGGGAGGGAGTGTCAGCATGACACACCAGTGCACTGCAGCAGGGATCCTAAGGATGCTAAGAATGGCTGTATCTGCACACAGTCAGGCTCAGGAAATGTAGCAGATGTAACCCTACCCCCACAGCAATAGTGACGGCAGTGTGTGAACACCAAGGGATGTGCACATGAGTAGACCTTGCAATCATGCAGATATGGGGGACATGTGTAGGGTAGACTGAACATACACTGGCAAATGCAGATGGCCCATGCTTAGTATACCCCTGCCAGGAGTAGTGACTGCTGTAGTACACATAGCAATAGATGCAATAAACTGCCATGATAAGGGTGTGCACACATATGCACACACAGAGTGTATGTATGGCGGTCAGCATCTGCACAACTAACACATTCCATAGACACTGCATGTGAATGTACAGGACATATGTCACATATCGGGTACATGTACTGTTAATATATGAGGTGATGTGGTCCCATGACAGATCAAGGAAGTGTGCGTCAAATCAATAACGGTGTGTACACTCCCCATAGCCACAGTATGCTCTGACAGTTGTCAGTGTAATAGTATTGGATTGGTCATACATGGTCCGCTGATGTTGAGATCTGTAAACCAGACATCAGGCATTCACAAATTACATCTGTCTACATATCATCCCAGGTATGTGTTGCTGAAAAACATAGGGGATGTGAGCATTAGAGCTGACATAACTGACACAGTACTACACATTCAGCAATGGGTTGTACACCTGTGAGGTTTGGTGCATAGTACATGGCAGGGTGCAGAACAGGTGCACAACAATACTGTGTACATGGGTGCAGTGGTATCCAGGGGAAGGGGCATCACCTACTAACACAGCACATGCATCACACACATGTATACTGCTGCTAGCATGGATTGACTACAGCTGCACTGCATGCTGTTATGTACCACATGTTATGCATGTTGACAGATGGGTAATAGGAGGACTGTGTGTACTATCATTGTGCAACCTCACCTGTATGTGTCTCGGTGGATAGTTATTTTGTCTGCAGGGTCACCCTGGTGAAGTGGAGGGAGTTTGATGCATGTAGGATGTGTGTGTGCATGTGTGGGTGTCCATGTATGCACATGTGTGATTGTGGGGTTGTTCATATAGCAGTACTTTCATGCAGTACATGGACAAGGACTGACACATGACACACCAGGAATACTTGTCATGTATGTAATCACAGGACAGCTGATAGTATAATACGGTTTGTAGCATGGAACATGCATTGGGAGGGAAGGTAGACACCAGGTATACCCTTAATATCGCATTCAGCAGAGAGGTGACTGACAACCCACGTATGCAGCACAACAGATGCATTGGGGAATTACTAGACAACCCCAGGGAGTGTATCCATATATTACAGTTGTCACATGATAGGTCGATTGAGCAGCATATCTGGCATGTACTGAGCACTACTTACACATGACACTCGAGTGTGTGATTTTATGGAGTGAACATAGTAGACCTTCACATATAGGGGCCATGCTCATGATGCCTGGACATAGACAGGGTGAACACTGAATGACAGCAGTGAGGCCATGTAAAACCACTCCACTCAGGTCAGGGAGGTAATGGAGTAACAGGTCTTGTGTTGTGATCACTTGTCTAGGCATTTAGAGGAATGATACGTTAATGAGTGGTACTAATGAGTGTATGTTACCAAGTGGGATGCAGGATGGAGAATGCATGGGAATAAACGTGGGACTGTCTGTAAAGTCACACACAAGTAGGTATTAAGGTGGTGTGTGTGTGGGGGGGGGTATGTGCGTATGTGTGTATGTGTATGTGTGTGTGTGCATGTGTGTGTATGTGTGTACTGTTATGCAATGCCATGCAGGTCTTAAAGTGCATTTCTTGTTTTTGCCCACAGGTGATGATTTGGGTCAGGGTCTCTCCTGCATGCAATCTGATGTTGGTGTCCATACAGACACCAAAGATGATGATAGTACTGTTGAGGCACAGGTGGAGTTGTCAGGGACTGAAACAGTGCAATCATTTGACATCCCCCTTTTAGCCACCCCAACCCCACAGTTACAGTATCCATACATACTCCATCACCAGTGGCCATAGCGGAGGGACAGCTGGTGTTTGGTGGCAGTGTACAGGAGAGTGTGGTAACCATGCCTACTGTGTCTGGTCACAGCTAGCATAGCCAGATGTCTGGCAGGGCACTACATAGGCAGATGTCCCAGGGTGCTCGTGGTAGTGCCGCTGGTCATCATGCCCCTGGCAGACACGCCACAACTGATACCACCAGGTGCATGTTTAAGGCTGTCATGGTGGTGCAGGCACATATGGAATGTTACACCAGACAGGGCCTGAGGCTGCAGAGGGCTGCTCTCACATCTGCAAGCAACAACTTCCGTGAACTGTCCGGTACCATCCGTACTTATACTGAGCTCATGGATACCAGGACACTTGTCGAATTAGGGCAATGTAACACAGTCCACAATCCAGGAATATATAAAAACACTGATTTATTCGGTATTCACCACAACAAAATGTTTTCATTTAGCACATCTATTTCTGACATTAGTTCCTTAATTTTATTATTATCAACTTTAATTATAAACTCCATCAACTCAAAACAGTGTCTATCAAACATTTGTAATAGACGGTGTCATTTTAAATGAAGGTGTGATTTTAACCAACAAAGTGACTCTACTGCAACAAACAGTAGAAAAACTACAAAAACCAGGGGCCGGTGAGCAGCCGACAGTTGGAGAGAGTAGTAATGATGAAGTTCGACTTACATCATCACGCTCACGTGGGGAACCACCAAGAGCTGTAACAGCTGCTAGTTCACAGGAGTCCATTCCGTGTGGTCAGAGATCTACTTCTATTTCACCAGGGCCGATGAATGTCCATTTAAGGGAATGGATTAACAATGAGGTGTCCTTTTCAAGAAACAAAAAAGGTACTGACTTTAATTTAGATAAAAAAGTTTACGAAATGGAGTCAAAGTTAGTGAAGGTGCGGAACCTTCAATGTGACAATGCCTATCTGAACAAGAGCATTAAAAACTGTAGAGTACCTAAAGGACTGAGGGTTTTTTGTTTTCCGAATGGAATTTTAGAAGGGCAGCCTGAATGTAATGAACTATTACAAATGTTTGATAGACACAGTTTTGAGTTGATGGAGTTTATAATTAAAGTTAATAATAATAAAATTAAGGAACTAATGTCAGAAATAGATGTGTTAAATGAAAACATTTTGTTGTGGTGAATACCGAATAAATCAGTGTTTTTATATATTCCTGGATTGTGGACTGTGTTACATCGCCCTAATTCGACAAGTGTCCTGGTTTTTATGAGTTGTTCATATGGGCACTATACACTTCTTTTTTGTTCTGGAGCTCATGGATAGACGGTCTGGTGAGATGATGGTCCTCATCGACTGTGATTTGTATGTGGCAGGTTTGTATAACAGTTATTGCATGTGCCACATGGACAGGTGACCTGCTGGGACATGTATAATCTGCAACCTGATGTAGACCCATCCACATACATGCACACTCTTATAGTTTCATAGGATGGTACTAAGCTATCGGCCCTAAAGCCTACACAAGCCTAGCCATATCAATTCCCTGGTTATTTCTTCCCAGAATATTTACTTCCCTGGTCCCCTGTCTAGCAGGCCAACTGACATGATCCCTGGTGTGAATTTCCTATCTCCCATCCAATCGTCAAGGTTCCTTTTGAAGAGGGCCAAAGAGGCACTCAGCTTGACATTATGGGCAGTCTATTCCAGAGTATGGGAAGTCTCTGGGTCAGGAACCCATCCCTCCAGCATGTTTTGTTCATTGTGATGACCAGATTTAGATCCCTGGAGCATATAGCTCTGAGGGATTAGGATTTCTTTAAGTGTAGCATGTCCAACAGCACTGGGTTTGACATGGCCTTGTATGTTAAGCAGAGATCACCTCTGAGTAGGCGATATGCGATAGATTATAGCTGGAGTTTTTTTAGACGGTCAGCATAGGGCATCTGCTTTAGGCCTGTGATTCTTTTAGTGAGGTATTTCTGTGGCCTTTCCAGTTGTTGCAGATGTCTTGTGAGGTACATACCAAATGGGGAGTTGTACTCTATAATGGGTCTAATAAGGGATGAGTACAGTGGGACAATGACCTCCTTTTTCCTGGATGAAAAGCCCTTAGTGATGAGGTGTGCCACATAGAAGGATTTCCTGACTGTTGTGGCAATGTGGTTATCGAAAGTGAGACCACTGTCCATCTGTGTCCCTAAGTCTCTTATCACACTTTCGGTGTTTAGTGTACTGCCAGTTATGTGGTAATTCATGGGTACATGTTTTTTTCCCAAAGGGGATAACTATACATTTCTTGGCATTGAGCTTTAGTCCATAGCTCTGGCATCAAGGATCTCTTTCTGTAAGGCCATTTTGTAGAATATCCACATAATTTGGGGATTCAATAATGGCGCCCAGTTTGCAGTCATCTCCGAACTTTGTTAGTCAGAGTCCCTTACTGCTGGCCTCTTCTTCAGAGAAGTAGATGCCAAACAAGAGTGGTCCCAGGACTGAACCCTGAGGTATTCCGCTTGTCACTTGTCCAGAGCTGGAGTTTGAGTCAGCTACTTTTACAGTGTGGATTCTTTCAGTAAGTCAGTTGGCAACCCATCGAGAAACATAGGGATTAATGCCCAGCTTAGTAAGTTTATCTATGATTCCAGAGTGGGGGATGGTGTCGAAGGCCTTGGCGAGGTCCATATAAGCTATGTGGACCGCCTTACCCTCGTCCATGGCTCTGGAGATTGATTCAAAGAAGTCAATCAGGTTGAGAAGACAAGATTGTCCCTTTACAAAACCAAACTTGGCGGGGTCCAGTGTTTGAAGGTTGCCAATGTCTTTGTTTATTAGTTCCATGATAATGTGTTCCATGACTTTGCAGATCAGGCTTGTCAGACTGATGGGATGATAGCTCCCGTGATCCAAGGTGGATCCCCCTTGTGGAGTGAGATAACTGTAGCAGTGCATCACTCATTGGGCATGAAGCCTGAGGTGAGGCTGTGATTAAACATGACACTTAGGTGAGGTGCCAGTTCATTTTGTAGTTCATGTAGAACACAGCCTGGGATGTTGTCTGGTCCCATGGATGCTGTATTCTTAGCTTTGGAGAGTGTGTTTTTTACCTGTGTGGCTGTGAGTACCAGAATTTGACAATCTTTTGGTATTGAGATGGGCCATTTAGGAGGTGAGAGGGGGGGTGAAGTTGGCACTGAATTAATCTGCTAGGATATTGGCAATATCCTTGGGATAAGTATATTTAATGCCATTGTGTTGTAGCTCAGAGCAGATCTAAGCATTGCCATTTAGATTCTTGACATAACTATAGAAGGCCTTGTGGTTGCCCTTAGAATCTTTGGCAATTTTATTTTCGTAACTAGCTTTGAAGGATTTTATGAGGGATCTCAGCTTCTTACTGAAGCTGGTAAGAGAGTTTTTTGCATCCTGGGATTTACCTCTTTTCTGCAACAGTTTCTTCCTTCTGTTGTATAGTTTGTTTATGGCAGGGGACCACCAGATTGGGTTCCTTTTTTTGAAGGAGACCATCTTGGTCCTGTTTGGAATGACATGCTTCATGCACAAGTGGATGTACTCGTACAGTTCCTTAGTGTAGGATTCAGCGGTCGAAATTCCAGTTCCCGTCTGCATGGGTGTCATGAAGTTTGTCACTTCTGACTTGAGTAGCAAGCAATTCGCTTTGGAGAAGTTTTTTATGGAGATTTCCCTACTGGGGGAGTGGAAGTGGGATGTGGACGTCAAGGGTGATTAGCTTATGGACAGACCTGACCAATGAGGGGCTGACCACTGGTGTGGAGCATTAATCTCCCATGTTGGTAATGACAATGTCTAGGATATTTGAGCCCCTGGTGGGGTTATGGATTAGCTGGTCCAGGGCATTGGAATTTATGAGTTCCAAGAACCGTTGGGCAAAGGTGTTGAATTAATGGCAGGGTAGTTGAAATCACCCAGTATTAGGGTGTTTGGTTTTATCTTAATATTATCTAGTATGTTTAGAAATGTGTAGTTGAGAATCTTGGGGCATGGTGGGGGATCTGTAGCAAGCTACAATTTGGATTGCTGTCTTACCTAGTGTTAGTTGCACCTGTAGAATTTCAGATGCATTGTGTAACACACTCTTACTTGGCAACACTGGAACAAGACCCCCACCTAGGTATGTAGTGCTACTGAAGTGTGTGGCTTTCATTGCACACACCACACAGCGTTTAGGGTGAGGTGTGTTCCAGGTTACATGTTACATGCAGAACAACCCCAGAGGTGTACAGTATGCTAATGGGGGATGTAATGAGTATATATGGACACTACATAGTGTGACATACCTTCATATACACATTAACAGACACATAACAGGCAGACACACATCTGACAGACCTGGGCCTATCGCTAATTAACTTGACCGTGTGTCCAATGTGTTACAAGTAGTCTGCACACAGCACATACATAACTGGGCTGGATTGTGGTATCAGTTATCTGGATGGTTGATGGTGACAGTGGTAACCATAAAGTGGCACATGGGACATATACCAGGTGTACCTTGGTGTAATGACAGTGTACACAGCACCCACATCCCCCAGTGTATATTGTACTCCCTGAAACCCATGATGACACTCTGACATATCCACCATCACACATTGCCCACGACTGCAAAACAGCTCATTGTATATCCCAACAGTGGTACTACAGGGATATGCATCTAATGCACATGCCACAGGCATGGTAGGGTGTTGCATTGTCATATATCCCCTATGGGCAGCAACAACACTATCTGTACTGTGAAGATTGGGTGAAGAGAGATGAAGGCTGCCAGCCTAGCCAAATAGAATTTTGGAGATAATTCTGTCATCTGTAAATATTAATGTAAACCACAGGCTTGTTGTCTTAAATGGTAAAAATAGTGTTACATGTGGAACTGGAAAAAAATGTAACAACAGTGCACTGTACTGACCAAGTAAAACATGTTATGACCCTTTGATGTTAAAACTCGGAGCCAGAAAGTCTAGAGTGAAGCATCCTGCCTATTGTTTTAAGGCCAAAGTTAATGGCCATTATTTGCATGCATAACTGTCCTTTATTGCTCTGGTTTCTGCCCAGAGGTGAAAAATGTAAATGTAGGCTCTGTTAGCCTGGAAACCCAGGGAAGTGTGAAGTATGATGCAATGTGAATCAGGAATGTGATTTTAAAAATGGAGAGAATCAGAGAGCAATAAGCATTTTTGTCTTGACCATCCAACTCACCAGCTCTATCTTGCTTTATATGTAAGTTTATCTTAGACTTGTGTTTTCTCTTAGAAATAGCTAGAAACTAGAAAGTTTAGACTAAGTGTTTTTCTGTGATGTCAGAACTGTACTACTGAATTATTTTAAATATTCCTCAGTGATCTCTGAACTCTTTACTAGCACTGTGTAGTAAAAAGTATTGTCTTGTGTTTTGACTATTTGTTATTAAATATTTTTAAACCCTTTCACCTGTGGCTGTTTTTGTAGAGATACTTTAAGCTCTTTAGAGTACTTGCATGCCTTTGGTAAAATTGTACAAAGCAACTTCAATAGCTTTAGCCCTGGGCTATACTACCAATTGGATAATAATATTGCACAGTAATAATTGGACACCCTTTTAAGTGCCTTTGATTAGCTGATAAATAGGGTCTATATTATAAGATCGACATTTGAAAACATTGAACATATGGTCGACACCATATGGTCGATGTCTTCAAATATCGACCTTATAAAAAGACAAAAGAAAAAAGAAAAAAAAATACCCTAACGGATTTAAGCAGGGGGGCAAGCCCCCCTGCACCCCCCACCCCATGCTACTTAAATATACCAACTCCGAGACCACACTACATTGCAGTAAACAGAAATCTCCCCTTAAGGAGATTTTCGTTTACATGCTCGAGATTCTGAGCGTTCAATATTTTCATGTCGACAATGTCAGATTCAACATTGTCGGCTTTTGAGAATATAATATAGACCAGATAAATACTAGTGGGTGGTGGCAGCTGGTGCTACCATATAGTCTGGGAAAAAGGGGCACAGCTGGAGAACCTGTGCTAGCCTTCCCCATGAGTGTCTGTGTGGTTGTATAAACTATTCTCAAAGTGTGTGTGTGTGTGTGTGTGTGTGTGTGTGTGTGTGTGTGTGTGTGTGTGTGTGTGTGTGTGTGTGTGTGTGTGTGTGTGTGTGTGAGCTACTTGGGTAGGGACATGAAGCACTGGTTGGACAGAGAATGTGCTGGAGGTTTTATCTTGCCCACTAGGCTGAGATCTGGACCATATATCTGTGCCAGTGGGGAGTCTTATTGGGGACCTGGAAAGTAAGGGAGCGACCAGCCCCAGACTGACTGTGATCTCTGTGTGCTCTTAAGGGAAATTGCACTTTACTGTGTGTATTTGTTATCCTTTCCTCCTACATGAGATGTCTTTCACTGCTGTTAGTGGTTGCTGGTCCAGGGCACAGGCGTCACATGTACTACTGTGTGGCAATGGGTATAGTAATAGGAGTATGTGGCCTCGGAATGCTGTATCCTACAGATATATGGACATGCACACATACACACACTTGCCAGTACTCAATGTGTATCCCATGCCTATCGACCCATTTGTACAACACTGTTGTGCTGGTACTGCAAGGCTCGTGTAGCCGGTAGGGAGAGGAGTGTAACAGGGTACATGTAATGTCCCATACAGCAGCAGCCACAACTGACTATGGCAATGGGTGTTGCAGTGGTTGTGAAGGCCCTCATGGAATTCTCGAGTACAGGTGTGCTAACACACAGACACTGCTATACTCAGTAATGCACATGTACACATGTGTCTGTACTGGGGTGCATCACTGCAGGTGGGCATAGCTGTGTACCTAGCTATTGCCATGGAGAGATGGGTTGTGTAGGGGATGTGTGTACAGTGGTATCCTGCCACCTACCATCTGGCAGCAGGTAATCTATTGACAGACACCACTGTGGTGACCCTCAGGGTGAGAGTGGCATGCATCAGCCAATCCTCTACACATGGCCACTGAGGTGATCAAGTTGACATGTATGCAGCATGTATTACAAGACATGGTTAGTGTCTGTGATGGAGACCTGTACCCCAAGCATGTTTTGTTGACTGTGGCAGTGTAGCGGAGGTACCCATGGCATGTGGTGCACACAGGGTGTTGTCTCCTATATGTGCCAGTTCTTACACATCTGGGCAGACATGTCAGTGTCAATCAAGCATAGGTTGCCTGTACATATCCCAGCTGGATACCTGCCATCTGCACATCTGTACAGGGACTGACAGTCATCAGCTTGGCAAGTAGCTATGCAGTAGGATGAATATGTATGCCATAACTACATGTTGGAAGCCCTCACTAACATGTGCTGTACAGATGGTAGTCTACAGTTCCATTCCACATGTCGGATAATTATCCAGTAGGGGATATATACTGTGACGCAGCTCACACACCAGGGATACAACAGGGAGGCCTCAGAGTCCAGCTATGCCTGCAGGTGTGCCAATTGTTAGTACTACATTTAGCACTCTACTCTTGCCTGGGAAAGCACTGTCAACAGTAGTACCACCATGATACTCTACAAGCCAGCGTAACAGCACGTACCCTGGGCTACTACACCTGTATGTAACACATTCACATGGATAACAGTGCTGTACAGGCCTCATATACTTGTGTGTCCCAAACATAACACTCACATCCTTTCTACTGTAATGACAGCACATAAGCGCATGTATTCTACATGGCATTACATACACTTATTACAGATGTCATTACCCTGCTATGTTATCAAACTGGTTGGTGTGAACTGGTTACCAGGGCTAAGCCATGCTTATCAGGTATCAACATTGCTCCAATATCACAGCTAAGCTGATTTGCGCACTGGTAAGTGATGCCTACACTGTGTAAGTGCCCATACGTTTACCCGTAGCTTAGCACAGCTTAGCTTCACACAATCCTGCACAAATGCGCTTAAGGCTGCTCAAAACTGCCTTAACCACTCTGTATCCAAAAGCCCTTGTTCTGCCCAACAACAAAATGTACCACCCTTGCAGGTCTTGAACCCAGGACCTTGTACACTATAGTCACAACATTTAACCACTATACAATGACCACTGTGATGACAGCTGCTGTTTTTCCAATATATCTGTCAATACACATATTGATTAGTATTGAACAATTGTCTTTACTTCCACAATTGTGTAGTACTTGTTATTAATATGACTGTTGCATCACATATGTTGTTTAATCAAAATGTACACATACCAGATACATACGGTGAGATACATCTGGGAAGGTATACTCAACCGTGATGTTTACACATGACAGGAATATGGATATATGGTAGTGCTGTCGCCTCACAGTAAGATGTTGTCCTGTTCGATTCTCAGCTAGAGCGTCTTCTGTGTGGAGACATGCGTGAATGGGCGTACCTTTGTTGAAGGTTGTGCATCAGGGCTGGCAACACGGCACATAAAAATCTACTGCCAATCATTTAGCGGACCAGAGTTCTGCTGTGGCGACCCCTAACAGGGAAAAGCCGAAATACACAACAACAACAACAACATGTACATATGTTTATATATGTCTACATGTACATACACATGTATATTCATACATATGTCTGTATACACATCTGTATAGTGCATCATATATATGGCCATGAGTAGATCTCTTTGTATACATATATACATATATATATATATATATATATATATATATATATATATATGTATGCACACCCTATGTGTAGATATGCCTATTTATGTAGATATATATGTAGATATCTATGATTATATGTGCATACATATCTATTCTGATATACCTATTACTGTTAATATATATGTAGATATCCATAAGTATATGATCATATGTATCTATACCTGTATATGTGTAGACATATATTGCTGTGTATATGTATATATTTGAGTGTTTATATATATATATATATATATATATATATATATATACATATATATATATATATATATATATATATATATATATATATATATATATATATATATATATATATATATATATATATATATATATATATATATGTCAATATGTATATGTGTATATATCTAAATAGATATATGGATAATTATATGTACATATATGTTCACCATATGTCCAGAATATGGAGTGGCATCCTACCTCAGCCCCAATAGTCCCAACCTCTTAGTACAAGGAGATGTCAGGTATGTATTGCAGGTATATATGTCAACTGTTGCTACTGTAATAGGGGTTGTCTTAACAGATACGTTGTGTGTGGGAGGTCACATTTGCTTTTAACAAGTGCACCTTTGGCTACTGACAAACATCCTAAGGACATCATAGTACAGTACCACTTCTAGCACAGTAATGATCATGTGGACTACAGCAGCGATATGGCCAATAAACGTAGACAGTCTGACATACTCTGATCAGTCTAGAGGTATACACAGAACCTCTTAGTGCAAGACATGTGGACCAAGCCTGACAATGTGGATGTTAGCCATGTAGATGGGTATGTCGCATACATACTGGAATACATATGCCCACATAGGTTATGCATTCACACACTCCTATCTGTCCTGACACATAATAACTGCTGGTGCAGAGGTCACATGGCCACATACTACCCATTAGTTAGTGACATCCATCTGTACAGCATCCCACTGCTTTGACAGAAAAACATAACAGTTATGGTGGCCAGGCAGCAGTACATCTGGCAAATATCTGGACATAACAGCACACTGGGTAAGTACACTAAGATGCTAGGCATGTAACAGAGCACTGTTCAAACTACAGGCAGACTGCCACAACACTTGCCTACATTTCTTATGGGGGAATACACATGTACCTGCAAATATAGCAGGCTCTACAGGCATGTCACAGCACAGGGGTACAGACACCTGTGTGAAAGTGCATACCCACAACCAATTTGAACGCAACCACAGTCACATATGGTAAGCTAGCTCAATATTACAGTATATGGACTGTCTAATCAACACCATCCTCATATGTGCCACTCACACACTAACCCTACATATACTGGGGCACTACACAGTGTGGTCCAATGCCTGTCTGTGGTATGGGACATGTGTGTGTTTGGCCCTACAAACATGTAAGCCGATAGGGTACTATACACTGGAGCAGCATGTAACATCAGATAGAACAGGACCAAAATCAATGACATCTACCGCAGTCTGTACACAGGCCAAGGTACATATTCGCAATACACACACTGTCGATAATCACCATAAGTACACAGACCTCAGTACTGTACACACAACCACAGAATGCCCAGGTTATGTCCTCAAATATAACCCCTACTATACATAACATGTGTAGCAATCTGATATCTCACTGGCTTGTTATCAGATATGATGTCAATAAATAATGGTGTACAGAACATATGCACCTCTTACTGCATGACATATGTACAAAGGTTGACAGAGTTGTGGCTGGAGGCACAAACACAGGGCCAATATTGACATGTTGCTGTGATAACAGCATACATTTACTGTTGTAACAGGGTTTGTTGTGACATATGTCCTATGAGGGATATGAAGTCAGTAACTCTCATGGCTATCACCATGTACTAACTGCAATCCTCACACTATGCTTCTGCAGTTCTCAGATAGGTGTTCTGTGAGTAACACAAGAAACAAAAGGCATCACACACTGCCCTGTCTGCAGATGACCCTACAGATGGGGGTTTCCTCAAAAACATTGCACTGTCATGACAGGTATTAAAATATGTAGACCAGCCATATCCACACACAGCCTGTTAAACCAACGTTACTCCAAGTGCAGAATAGCAACACTTACATTCTGTAGTCATGTCAGGCACATTCCCCTCCTGTGTGTTGGCCTGTTTCCACAGTGTATGTTGTTACAGGTAAATCCCAAATCCATCTGTTATGCTGTTTGCCAAACACCAGATCTAGGTCCTGCTCACAGTGAATGAAAAGGCCCAACACCAACATGATGTTTCTAGATATTGGAGTGTTTCCATGCAATTGGCTATGGGAATGCTACCACAGCTGTTCCACATGCAATCAGCTAGAGGAGGGCTGCAATTCATGCAGAGACCATCAGCTGATCATAAGCATCACTTACAAACCACAAGCTGCTGCCTAAGCAAAGCAGGTGTAGTTCTCCACATCCGCCAGAGAGGGTGTCAGAGAGACAGACAGAGACAAAGTAAGTCAGGGAGGGGGTGAGAGAGTAAAACTTAAGCATGTTTGTGAGGGTGGCCTAATAGTTAAGGTGTTTGCCTTACAAACACAAGGTGCAGGGTTTGAGTCTCACAAGGGATAATTGGCTAGACTTAAAATGGTTCCCAAGGGCAGTTAGCTTAGTATGAATCTATGAACCTATGTCACACATCGACCAGTACAGGGTTTCAAACCCCTGACTGACTATGTATTGGTATCACATGTCTATGCAGTTATTGCATGTGCCATATAGCTTACATGTTGAGGAGCTGTCCAAACGTATATGTGATGGTGAGTGACATCTGCAACAGTAATATGCTAGTGATACGGTAGGTGTAGTACACGTGCCTGTCCACATGAACAGGTGTCAGCGTCAATACAGCCACACACCCTCAGGGATTCACACACATTGACACACTTAGCAGGGTCAGGAATACACTTCCTAACTAGTTAGTTTGCTACAATACCACACACACAGACACAGGGTGCCAGTACTGGCATGCATGCATTGCTTCACAGGTGTGTAGTGGCTGACTGTGCCAGAAGGCTATACAAGGCTAGGTGAAGGATATACCTTGGCATCAGGCCACATTACATTGGTCTGCAGTGTGACTCAGGGGTGTAGTGTCTGGATTGGCCCACACAGATGGGTATTGTATTCACCATCCAGTCACCTGGGTAACTATCGTTTGTGGCCATTGCTGTGCAATGGTTTCCATGTATGTGTTCTTTAGTCCATGACATGGACACTGTCTGGGATGTGCACACATCCCACATACATGTACAGTGACATATGGATCTGTACCTGGGGTGTCTGGTCCATGTTGTGTACACAGATTGTTATCATCAGATGTGCCAGTCCTGGCCTCATGTGGCAGGAACTGGTAATGAACAGCAGGTTGACCCTGCACCTACATTGATAGCATGATGCAGGTATTCCCTGGTATCAGTGGCATCTGTCCATACAGGGCATGTGTTTAAGGCATGGTATGTCCTTTGTGGGTCACATTTGATGGCACCACAGGTGTTGCAGGCGTCCAGTGGGGAACATAGCGAAGGCACCCTGTCTGCATGTATGTGCCTATTGTACTGATGGACAGGGTGCCATTCCCTCTGTAGTCCACCACAATTGCACCATGGTTACTATCTGTGAGCAATATGCAGGGTACTACCAACATAGCAGTTGTTGCCTAGGCAAGTGTGTTTGTGTATGAGACATGGGTTGAGAGTGTTCCCTTGGTAATATAAGGGCTGCTAACTTTGTTCACCAGGCCTTGCTGTCACATGTAGGAGTATGGATTGGCACCCAGCCTCTCGGCTATTTCACATCTGTTATCCTTGAAAGGTGGGCATTGTGACATATAATAGGGCCCCCATATAACAAATTTGCAAAACCCACTTCACAATGAGCCCAGTTGTTACACACTCACAGCCACCTCCACACAGGATATGAATGACAAACACACACACACACACACACACACACACACACACACACACACACACACACACACACACACACACACCTGCCATGTCTGGGATTATAATTCCTCCCTAACTAGTTTATTACACTACAGCATTACACAGTTATAGGACTCGCCATGGAGATTACTGGAGTACCCCTTCCCTAAAGGTGTATTTCATTGGGATTGACATAAGCAGGCTTGCCAAAGAAGGCCAATTGAGGTTGTAGTGACTGTGAATGGCCTCAAAAGCATTGCACCCTACACAGACAAAGAAACACACTCACACAAACTCCACATTTGCCATGTGTGGGAATAGAACCCCTACCAAAGTGCTATATCACACTACAACATTATGCTGTTATAGGATGCACCATGGAGATTACTGGCCTATTTATTTCCCAAAGGTGTATTTCAAAGTGAATGACATCAGCAGCCTTGCCAAAGTAAAGCATTTGCATTGTAGTGAGTGTGACTAGCCTAAAAAGCATTGCTCTCTACACAGACAGAGACACACACACACACAAAGTTGGCATGTCTGGGATTAGAACTCTTACCTAACTAATTTAAACTACAGCATTATGCAGTTATAGGACACGCCACAGAGGTTACTGGGATACTCTTTTCCTAAAGGTGTATTTCACAGTGAATGACATCAGCAGCCTTGCCAAAGTAGGGCATTTGAATTGTAGTGAGTGTGACAAGCTTAAAAAGCATTGCTCCCTACACAGACAGAGACACACACACACAGTTGCCATTTCTGGGATTAGAACTCCTACCTAACTAGTTTATCACACTACAGCATTACGCAGTTATAGGACATGCCACAGAGATTACTGGGCTACTCCTTTCCCAAAGGGCTATGGGGAGGGCAGTGTGTGTGCATGGGCCATAACCCATTCATCTAGAAGTAGACACACCACACTCAGGCACATGCAGGTTTATATTCCTCAGGTACATGTATACAACAGCTAGATGGCTACTGCCTTGTACAGTCATGTTGCACAGCTAGTACTTGCACCACAGAGTCTGTAATGCTGAGGGATACCAGTGGCTACTTTCTACAGTGAGTGACATTTACACATCATGTGGTTATAGCCATTTGGCTGTGTGCTGGGTGGGACAGGCCTCATGATGGAAGGCTCTTTGTCACTGTCACTCTCTTCCACACATCTATGTATGTGTACTTTTGGCGTGTATGTGTTGTGCTTGGATATATGTGTGTATTCCTATCCTATATGTGTGCAGAGCATGACTGGTGCATACTGAGGAGTGTATGCACTAACATCTGCAACTGTCTGATATGTATGGTCCACTGTTGTTGCAGACATGGGCTACATTTGTTTGTGTGTGAGCATGCCCAGTATGACCTTTCAGTATGTTGTTGTCTGACATTGCCTTAATTTCTCTAAGTGTGTGAACATGCCCAGTATCCCCTTCTATATTGAATGTGTGGATCCATTCCAGGTAGTTTGTACTCCAGTGCAGACCTTTGTGTTGTACACCTACAGGTAGCAAACTGTTTCTGCAGGGTATCCATTGATTGTTTGGCAATATGGGGACAAAGTGTGCAGGGGATAGTGTATACTGTAGGTGATTGTGTCTGTGCTGCTTCAGCTACATGGTACTGCTGCTAGCAGAGCTATTCAGACATGTGTACTGTTATACACTGTGATGTTTTCAGTCCTCATGTACTGTCAGGTGGACATTCCTGCTCACAGTGATGTCCTGGGGAACACAGGGTGAATGCAGCTTTGTCCAGTATTGTGGCCAAATGCCTACATATTCATGGAAAGTTATGCCATTCTGGAGGGGGAGCTGCAGACACTTGCTGCTGGGTCTGTGTATCCAGTTCATCACCTTGGTACAGTGCTGGCAGAGGATCCCATACTTGTACAACCATTGACATGACAGTATGGCCTTATCTTTCTGTGGCAATACCTCACAGCTCTACAGATTCACACAGGTTACTCAGAAGCAGGGGTAATATGTCAGGACATTACCCATATTGTGGTGTATGGGCAGGTTTGTAGCCAGCCATTTTTGTGTTTGCAGCCAGGGATAGTATGTGCATATGGCTGTGTCAGACCTTGCACATTCCATGCTGCCCATGCTCCCACCCCTCTATCATTCTATCCTCTTCCATACATTATGTATACATTCACTGATACTTTCCATATAGTTATCACCTCATCACAGCTGTGTTTTGGTGTTTGTCCACAGTTCATGCAGTGGGACATTTTGGACATGTTATTGTGGTTTGTCTACATGGCCTTGCATATGGCTTATGTGAAGTGTGTAATGTTGTTATTTGGGTGTCCATGACATAACATACAGTGGCAGTATGAGTGAGACACAGGCCTTTCACTGAGGCCTGTAGGCCATTTGGTGGGGATGCAGGCCATTCTGTCAGTCCTACAGTCCCAGACTGCCATACAGTATATTCCCATGGGGTGACAGGGTAGGTGTGCTAGGTGTCCATGCCAATACTTTCTATTAGTATTGATCAGGTGTTGTGGATGCTGGGAGGGTGCTACTTACAGCTAGAGCACACCTGCATAGGACACCTGCACTGCATGCTGCACTCTTATACTATTGCCATACACAGGTGGGGGTCATATTGTACCCATTCCCAACAGCAGGGATACGACCAGAGAGGTACCTGTAGGTGGTGTTTGGGTGAGCTGGGTGCATGCGTGCTATGGACACTACTTGCATCTCACTCATAGATATGCATGGGGCATTCCAGTTATGCTGGCTTTTGCAGGGTCATCAGACGTTTCTCAATACATCATTCCTATCACCTTTGTGATCTGCAAGTATTCGGCCAGACGACATTGGTATTCCCTACTACAAGCTCAGATAATGTGATGCATACCTGTATGTACAATTCCATGGGTGTGTCCATTTCATGGTTACATGTTATATACTGTATGTCTGGGGTACTTTTCCCTGTGTACTGCTTGTATATCTAGCCCAACAGTCATGCCATGTCCATCTTTCAGATGGTGACACATATTACCACCATATATTTACAATGGCTTACTGCTAGCATGTGTTATACTGGGGGGAATTGTCTTTGGCACTGCAGTTGTGAAGACCTGGCCCTGTCATCGGCAGTAGTGGGCAATGGCCACCAGGTCAAACCACAACATGCATACATACTGACCACTCTCACACAATATGAAACACACATCAACCTAACACACGCATACCTGCATATTGTACAAATGCTACACTCTATCCTGCTACCTTTGCCACCTCATTGCATCTGTGCACCACTGGTATTATACCTGCGCATACATGTTACTACATGTCTACATCGGATTGGAGGGGGATGCACACCTGACTGTTACTACATTTCTACATAGGATTTGGGTTGCGCACACCTGACTGTTACAACATGTGTACATCATATTGGGGGGGCACACCAGACTGTTACTACATTTCTAAATAGGATTTGGGGGGCACACCTGACTGTTTCTACATTTCTACACAGGATTGGGGGAGGGGGACACACCTGACTGTTTCTATGTGTCTATACAGGATTGGGGGGGCACACCTGACTGTTTCTACATTTCTACATAGGACTGGGGGGGCACACCTAACACTTGTACACATTTGCTATGACTGTACTGGTATGTCAGGTACTCCATTTCATTCTTTATTCTAACCTATCATGCTGACTAGAGGCATATCAGTGCATTACAGGTCTTAGGTTTGATTGACCTACATATCAGTTTCTGACTTCCTACCCTTCAGAACTAACATCCCACTGCCTGACCTGATGTAGTCTGTCTGTGTAGGCCTGGGGGGTTAACCATAGGCATCATTCAGAGGCCTTAGCACAGCCTTTGTTTGTGTTTCTCTGCACCTGTCCTGCTGGCTGAGACAATTCTTGGGTATGTGAACCACCCTGACTGGCATGTGTGGGTCATATGGACACATGTGGCCCAGCACAGTTCCTGCAGTGGGTTTTGTCACCATGTGTAGTACTGGCTACTATGGTGACACCAGTATTTGTTACAGATCTCATGCTGCCACTATAGATGTCTATTATCTGCTGGCATCGCATTCAGCCACCCAATTTCCTTGCATGCTTACATCCATACCATAGATACAGGTAACAACACATACTACTTCATTCAGCAATTGGTAAGGAGAGTGACTTACCTTGTCGGTGTGCCAGTACTGAGGATGGTACTGGAGGGCTGCCTATGTCGGATGCACATAGTACACTCCCTATACATGGATGAGCACAGATAGTGTCATGTTTGGCTTGTTTTACTGTATGTGCGAGTCAGGGAGTGGTGTCATTCCCTGGGTCCCTCCTGTGTCAGTGTATGTGCTATGCATTGCCTCTTTGCCAAGGCCAGGGAATTCTGGGCATGCCTCCTTCTGCCTACTGGGGCAGGCTCAGGTTGTTCCTCCTCTGAGTCACTCTGTGCCTGTGCAGGCCTTGGCAATGTTGGGGGGCTGTGTGGCCCTTCCACATTCTGTTCCTGCTACAGCTGTTTCTGCAGGATCATATTGTGTAGAATAAGACATATGATGACAATTTGAGTACATGTAGCTGGGGAGTACTGCAAGACTCCTCCTGATGTGTCCAGGCACCGGAACCGTGACTTGAGCATCCCAAACACATGCTCTGTTACAACTCTGGTCTGTTCGTGTGCCTCATTATGGAGTTCTTGTTCGGGTGTGTGTGCATTTCTGATGGATGTCATCAGCCACAGCTCCAGTGCATAACCAGCATCCCCCACTAGGTGACTGTAAGGGATGGCCCCACTGGCAAATCTCTGGCACAGCTGTGTCAGATGCCAGATATGGTAATAGTGATAGTGTCCAGGGCAGCCAGCACACACATTCATTATAATGCCCTGGGCATCGCTCATGACCAGGCAATTGATGGAGGGGAAGCCCTTGCAGTTGATGTAGACCCAACGCCACTCACCAGGTGGTGATTTGATGCGTATATGCATGCAGTCTATAGCACCCACTATCTCAGGTTATTCTGCTATTTGGTGGAAGAGATGCGTATTGCTGGCCAACATCTCACGGATGTTGGGGAAATATACATGCTCACTGGCATGTGCTGACATGGCATCCAGGAACTGGTGGAGTACCCTGGATGCTGATGCCTGTGAGATCCCCATGATATCCCCAGTTAGCCTTTGGAAGGTACCTGTAGCTAGTATTCTTAGGCCTACACATACCTTGGTATCAGTTGAGATGGGTTCCCCTCTGTTAGTTCTGTGTGTGAGGCGTGGCTGGCACAGCTCAACAATTTGCTGTAGGAGGTCTCTTTCCACCCTATAGTGTTCTACTATCTCCAGCTCATGTAGCCCCTGGTAGGTTATCCTGGGTCTGTACATTCTTTTCCGTCTCCTCACTGTGGGTTGGTCGACAACATTCTCAACTTCACCACCATCAGCCTCTTCAACATGTTGATCTATGAAAGCTATTGTAGCCCCTATCATTTTGTTGTGTATGTTTCTTAAAATTCCCCCACTTGTATACACCAGTGGTGTAGAGTATGTGGGAAAAAACAGAGGGAAAGGTGTTTGCATAGTTTATAGTAGTGTTCTGAGCTGGGCTAGTCTGCTGCCTGTGTAATTGGCTGGTTCTGATACATTTCACCTGCCAGCTATGCTAGTTTTCCCTAACTACCTTCCTACTGCTCTTTTCCCTTCCATTGCCTTCCTGTTTAAGCCCAGGGGCATGCCGCGCAAACACAGTGCTCAAATGTGCACAGAGCTGCTATTTCCTGGTTTACTTTTTTTTCCATTTAAAACCCGGTGTGCAGCACGCACACCTGCCTAGGCAATGTAAAGAGTACTACGCAGCCTCAGACACACCCCCTTGCTTAGCTCTGCTAAGCTAAGGACAAACCTGAGCCACAGGGCTCCAATCCACTTACAGTATGCCGGATAACCCCCCCCCCCCATGATATCAGCTAACTTCTAGGCTTGCACCAAGCTATTCCTGCTCTTACACTGTTGGGTGCTGACTAGCATGCAAAGGAAATCTTGGATTCAGTATCATTCCCCTCATTTGCATAGGATTGCCTGCTGATGCATAGTTAAAAGGTCCCACACTGAGCCTCCCCCTTAGCAACCACTATTCACTGGCCATGTTGTCTTCTGCCTTCCATTGAGTATAATGGCAAAATACTGATTTTGGTTAGAATGCTTATTTTAGGGGTTTTATTTTATTTTTCACCCAATCCCGTTTGCGCACCACTGCCCTACTCTTAAACAGGCAAGATCGACAAAAAAAAAAAATAAAAGGTTTTTTTTCATTTTTGCAACTGTTTTCCATGCCAATTGTCATATATTTGGCCATTGGCATGCTTTCTACATAATATCCATCCTTTATTTGGAGTTGTCATGGCTCCGTTTTGTAGTTTGCAGAAATGTACTCGGTTACTGACCGAGTACATTTTGCAGATTACACTAGTCCTGCACGACCGGCTTCCAGCTTCCTGGATTGCAAATTCACCTCATTTGCATGGATTTCATCTGCAAATGGGGTAATTTGCATACAGGGGCTGAGTCCGTGCACTAGTCCTGCACACCGTGCAGAGCTTGCTGAATCTGGGGGATGATGTTATGCCCATGAATTAAAGCTGAACACAAACAAATGTAATATTGTCCTCTGTTATAAATGACAGCCCCCTCAGACTTGATATTGTCATTAGAATTCTGGGCACATAAAAAGATAATGAACTCTTCTTTGATATCATGAATCAACTACTGTTAGGAAGTCTTTCTACATAACTCAGATAATTATCAAAGGCATTTTCTTCAGGTCAAAGGGAATCATTGTCTCTCTTTAGTCCTCTCTCATAGGCTAATACTCCAATACAGTGCCCCTTTTACCTTCCTAGGCATAATACTCAACTAGGAAAAACCTCAATGTTTACTTACACAGAAAATCTTGGGTATGAGCTCCCTAATCTGGACTAAAAGCTCTATCTCTTTAGTTTGTTTGTTACAGACCTCTGTGCAGTGTCCTCTGCCTGGCCTGCAAGACAACATACTAGCTTGTTCTACATGATCTTTTACATGTTCATAAAATGACAAATATCACATATATCCATTTATGGGCTTGAATCTAGAATGAAAAATAAGCAGAACCTGCTGCCAGAATCAATAGTTCTCCCAGATAATCCTCCCACCTATGGAATAAGGTTCCTTACCCTGCCAAAAAGCGTTCCTGAACTTGCTTCAAAAATAACCTCAGTCAATGGAGGGAGATATGTAAATCAAATTGTGATATTGCCACCAACTGTCCTTTATTGATAGTAGGAGCAAGTAATAGAATTGCCGAGGCTAGGCTGCAATGGTTCACTGGACTGATTGCCTAATATTTATCTCTGAACATATGAATCTACAAAACAAAGTTGCAGGAGAATGCTCACACAGAAAAAGAGTAAATCTTCATATTACAAACAGACATTAATTGGAGGTTAGAGTTCAACTCCAGACCCAGAAGATGTGAGAAAGAAACCATAATGGCTAAGTCACCATGCTGCCTAATGCCTCTGTTTTTTACTTACTTAGGTCAGAATCTTTGTCATCGTCACACTTCTATCACACTAATTTCCTTTAGAGTAATAATTCACCGTATTAAGCCTGTTAAAGACAGGAGTGGCTCATGGTACTAGACTGCTGAGCTGGAACCCCTCACCCCCACCCTAGATAAAAAGAGGAAAATAAATAAATGTGCTAATTCAGAAAATCAACTATTATTTGTAAATTAAAGATAACAACTGACTTTCTGTTGTGTTTCATCTCCTTGTAACTCCATTCATACACAAGTAGAGTTCCAAGGAGATCAGAAATAAAAAAAAAAAAAATCAGCTTCTTAAAATTTCTGGGCTGTTTCGAAATCAACCTGGCAGTAGACTTCCCTATCATCATTTAGGTTTGACTGAAAGCATTTGAGAAGTCACGCAATGAGTAATTCACTGGACTGTTACATGATGAGCAAGGAGCTATTGTGACTGAGGCAGTCTGAGCCAAGAAGAAGGAAGTAGTTAATGTAAAAGAGGAAGCATAAGCATTGGAAAAGATTTGTTAATTTATTTTAAAGTCAATTTTTTGCTAGCACTATGTGTGCTATTGCTGGTATGATGCAAAAAGGTAAGTACTTTGTGTGTGTGTGTGTGTGTGTGTGTGTGTGTGTGTGTGTGTGTGTGTGTGTGTGTGTGTGTGTGTGTGTGTGTGTGTGTGTGTATGAGAGAGAGTGCATCTATGAACAAACTACTGAAGGATCGCTGGGGGAAATTATTCATTTTGATGTCAGTGAAGTGCTTGTGCAGACATGGACAATCTACAGAAAGGGTCATTTGGAGAAATGGTTCATTTTGGTGCTTGTGCATACATGGATAAATTACTGATGGGATTACTGGGGAAATGTTTCATTTTGATGTCGCAATCATGGATATACCACTGAAGGAGTCATTGGGGAAATGTTTAATTTTGATGACAGTGAAGTGCTTGTGCAGACATGGCTATAATAATGAAGTGGTCTTTGGGGGAAAGGTTTCATTTTGGTGTAAGTGAAGTGCTTGTATATACATGTATATACTACTGAAGGGATTGCTGGGAAAGATGTTTCATTTTGATGTTTGTGCAGACAAGGATGTACTACTGAAAGGGTGGCTGAGGAAAATGTTTTATTTTGTGCTTGTACAGGCATGGATATACTACTGAAGGGGCCAAAGGGGAAATATTTAATTTTGGGGTTAATGAAGCGCTTGCTCATTTGTGGACATACTAATGAAGGTATCGTGGGGAAATTGTATCATTTACTGCTTTTGCACACATGGTTAAACTACTGAAGGGATCCATGTATAAATAATTAATGGTCACATCTGTGTATGGGGGGTGGTTAAAATAAATCACTTTGTCTAAGTGATGCTATTTTTATTACATCTAATATCTAAGGAATATTCAGTCAATAAAGTTGGCGTTTAATTGTCGGATGCAGGGGTTGTCTGTGGATAAAAGTAACTGACACTGTTGTAATTTGTTTAAAATAAGCATTTATTATTCTGGCTTTGCAGAAGTAGTGTGCATATTTTTTTCACTTTCTATAACAGTCAGGAATCAGCATTTCAATCAATACGTAGCTGTCTGTGATAGTCTAGGCAGGATGTGTGTGACAACTGATTATTGGCAGAGTGTTGCGCTGTGTAGATTTGTCATATAACAACACTTGGTACCCTGTTGAGTTTTTTGGCTATTCATTCCTTCTATGTAAAGTCCTTTACTCTGTGGATTTTATCCAAGTGTTTTTTTTTTCTTTTACTTTTCATCACAATCTAACACCAGAGTGGTATACAGAAGATAACTGTCTTTTTGGATGGGTAGGAAAGGCACTATTCCCAGAAAAAAAAACAAATATATTTCCTTACAAATTATTTTTTGTTCAGGTCATCATCAAATTTAAAGTTAGGAAAAAATCTAAGATACACCTCAGTGCATCTACATCTCTATGACTTCTAGGGTCCTAGCAGACCCCCATCTTAATTCACTACTTCCTCCACATTTGAAACTACAGTGGAGTCTTGGCCAGTTGCAGAGTGTCAAAAGAATAGGGGGAGGGTAAAAAGTAAGACAAAGTATGAAATAGCACAAAATAAGTAATCTGTCTGAATGCTGTCACTCCAGGAAGAGGGGAAAACAGATGAGGGCACTAGGGGGAGTAGGGTTACCACATGTCCCACTTTGCGAGGGACAGTCCCTCTTTGGGCAGTTATGTCCTCACAAAAAAATTAAAAAATGGCAAATGTCCTGAGATTGTAGGACAAAATTATTTCCTATATTTTATGTAATAGTTGCATACAACAGTTATTCTGTATCTAAAATACCTAAATGTTATAAGAAACAGAATAACCAACTAAAATGCTACAAGAATAAGCTTTTAGGCAAGAAAGTTAAGTTCTATCCTTTGCACTGACCGTGGGTATGTGTCAGCCTGTAAAATCTGATGTTTGTACCGAAAATTTCCCACTTTGGCCATTTGAAAAGGTGGCAACCCTAGAGGAGTGAAGAGGAAACTAATGGGTAACAGAGGTACCCGTCGAGTGCTGATTGTAGCTAGACATCTAAGGTACATATAGTCAGTAAAATGGCTTAATGAGTGGGTTTGTACTGAAGCAGTCTGTGGATTAAAGTGAGTAACTACATCTATTTGATCATAGGTAGCGGTTATTAACCTGCATAATACAGCCCTACCCTACTGTGTTTGATACACCCATTCAGTTGCTTTCTGCACCCCCCCCCCGATGCTTTGAAGTTACCAGCTGCCACTAGTTAAAGAGTTGAAGCCATTAAAAGTTTTGTTTTGAATATTTTTCCAGATGTTTTTTTTCCATGTCTGCCAACCATCAATCTCCCACATCAGTTTTGAACACATTCATTCCACAATCACTAGGATGTCCTGAGTACAAGGATGACAGCCAAAGAGGGGGTCATCATATTAGCAGCCAGAGAACTGGCTGTGCTCTTACCTGCATTTATTGATGTCATCTATCAGAGCCTACCCCTGTGCGGCTCACTTGGATAGTTGCATCACCAAAAGTGTATGCTGTGCCCTCCCTCTTTGCATGTGTGTGCTTCCACACCCATGGTAATGAGGGCTACCATCACTGGAGTGGTACCAGCAAGCCCATGTTCCCCAGTCATTGTGCCTTTTCATTCATACAGAATGTACAACCAGGACACTGCTTCCCTCCTACAATATGAGCTAGCAGCATTAAAAGCTCAGTCTAATCTTCTAGTACCGGGCTTCTCTGGTACCAGTGACACTGCTCAGACTTGGATCATCTGTGTACCATGGAGATTGCAATAAAAATAGTCAAAGTAAAGTACCAAAGGTCATTGATCTGACCCATGCATTTAAACATTCTTATCAAGCCTACCATTTGAATACACAGGATTTTATATAGTCAGTATAGTCTAATGCAAAACTATCAACTTCTATACATTGCATCTTTTCTTCATATTCATGGACTACAAGAAAACATCCCACTTTTTTTAAGAATAAATGGCAATCACTAAATATCTCCAGTCTGTTTATTAATAATAAATAACAGCTTCTAATATCACTGGTATTCTTCTAAAGAGTTCCTTCAGTAATGCAGATGAACCTCTTTATAGACCTTGTGGTTTTGAGTATGGTTTCATTATAATGCATTATCAAGAAGTATTCAAATTCCCCGTCTGTTACTTTGTGTTTCTACACACAAAGCACTCATTCCTAATTGTAGCACGACTGCCATTTACTTTCACTTTGTCTTGGGAACTTGGGAGGGTGTGCATGTTTGGCAAGTCTTACCTCTTTAATACAACAAATACCATGGAATACTACGTTCTTATTGTGAATTGTGAATCTGAAATACTTATACTAGTTGTTTAATCTTTTATTTGTCGGTCTATAATTTAGATGTCATTGATTAGTTAGCACACAATCTATACATTTTCCAGATTGAAAAAGTTCTCTGTTAAACTAAAGTTACAAAGATTAATTCTCTAAGGTTCTAATTAAAGATAGAATTTGCATTATCAGGAGACCTTCTCCTGGTAGACTCTTTTGTTGTACTGACTGAGCTAGGCAGCTTAAGCGAGAACATTCTGCCAATGTCAGACTTGTGCAAAAGTCAAATGAAGTACACCCAGCAGTGCTTGGTACTGTGCAAACTTAGTGATAAATATTCCTTTCTGTTACAGGGTTTTTGAATGGCTTTCAGAAAGTGTCCATCCAGAAGCTGTCAGTCTGTAATTGGCTTAGGGATTGACAAGTTCTGAAAAAATGCACAATGAAGTGTCATGTCAGCACAGTTTCTTAGAGCAAAGAAAGACAAAAGGAAGCACAAAGAACAGTTGGAGGATAATCTTTTATTTAACAGCCGGGACTGACATTAGGATAGGCACTGGGTGGATATTGATGCTGGTGGCTTTTGTTGAAGACAGAGTGTGTGTGTGTGTGTGTGTGTGTGTGTGTGTGTGTGTGTGTGTGTGTGTGTGTGTGTGTGTGTGTGTGTGTGTGTGTGTGTGTGGTGACTGAAACAATGAACCTGACATTAAGACAAGTAATAGGGAAAACTGAAGAAGAAGGTGAGATCATTTCAATGTGTGCCATCTTTGAAGATGACATGGACAGAAAATATAATTATAAAATAAAGCAGTTTACAGAAGACATCTGGACATATATCAAGATGCAACACAGCACCCTACAAGTGTAGTCTGTGAATAGGAAAAGCTACAGCTAAAAGAAAAGTGGTGCGTGTGTGTGTGTGTGTGTGTGTGTGTGTGTGTGTGTGTGTGTGTGTGTGTGTGTAACTGAGAGAAAAAGAGAGAGAGAGAGTGTGCATCTATGGACAAACTACTGAAGGATCGCTGGGGGAAATTCTTCATTTTGATATCAGTGAAGTGTTTGTTAAGACATGGACAAACTACTGAAGGGGTCATTGGGAGAAATGGTTCATTCTGGTACTTGTGCATAGCTGAACATGTGTGTGTTATGAGTGATAGTGCGTGCATATATGCATTGGAAAACATTTTTATATAGTTCCTGTGTAGGAGTAAAAAGACCTCATAGTTGTTTGCCCATCTGAAGAAGCTAAGGGAGCCATAGAGGGAAGTCATTAGAGATTGTAAAGCACACAGCCATCATGTAATTCCAGTGGGGGAGAAGACTTAGAAGTAAAGACCTTCTGAGGGCTTTGCTCACATAACATAAACACTAACTAATGCTAACATCAGCATAGAAAGTTCAAGAAACTGTTAAATAAATCTACCATGTTACCAGAGAATGAATACCAGAGGTACTGTATTGAGACATATTGTGGTAATGCAAGGTCTTTAAAAGTGCATGGTGAATCCTCTTCCTCATCATCATCATCATCATCATCATCATCATAATGACATGATGTGTGGCATGACTGGCATGTAACACAGATCTAGAATTTTCTCTGAAATGTACAACAAAGTGCTAGTTTCATTAAGTAGAGAGAGGAGAATAAGATTTGCAGGAAAACCACCAGAAGCATTTCAAGATGGAAAGAAACACTGATGAAAATAAGGAAAAAAGGAGACCCGGCAAACCAACCACCTTAAAAGATGGAAGTAACTGTTATATTATAGTTTTATAAGCATACCTCTCAACCTTTTAGAGCAAGAAATCTGGACAAAGGCATAAGAAGTGGGACAAAGGCCCAAAAATAGGGACAATTTTTAAATATTGCTCTTACAAACTGAGAAGATGGAGAGAATAACAGGTTTTGCATTAGTGTGCATTTTCTGAAGGGTATGAAGTCTGAAACTCAAATGTCTGTCATCATTTTTTAACTTCATTCTTTAATGATTTGCCACTAATTTACCAGAAAACCACAATTTTATGAAAAAATGGACCAAAAATGCAAGGCAAAAATCTGGACATTCTACGAAAATTTGTACAGTTGAGAGGTATGCTTCCAAGGTTTAAAGAGGAGAGTCACAATCACGTACAGTGATGCCCAGTAGTGGACACTGAAGCTTACAGATGGCTGTTGTGACTTTTCTAAAGGTAGGAACACTGTTGTCCCACAGCATATTCCCAGATAAGCAGCAGATATGAGAAAATACTGAAACCCTCTGTGTTAGATTTTCTTGTTCATGACAACATGCACTCACTTTAGTTACAAACTGTGTACATTTAAACAAACAAACTTTTTCAAAAAGAAGGCACATGATTCAGTGATGTATTCCTCCGCAGGATGAAGATAACAATAAGGCTAATCATATGTTCATTTACACTGTACAGCAAGAGTGGTAGATATATCTAGCTACTTCTGGGGGAGCAGAGGGAACTGGTGGGGACGGATGTGTTTCATGGGTGGAAGGTAACAAAGCAAGAGTGTGGTGCTGACAATGTTCTGTCCTTAAGCCAACACACAAATACTTCCAGATACTTCCACCATTCTGAACTTCTTCCATTTCAGAGTTCAAAGTTCCATACGTGTATACTAAGCTAACAACTAATAGGGGCTTAGAAGCCTAGACATGAAACCCAAATGTGACCCACAAATTTGATTTATATATAGGGTAATTTACTGACTGCATCTGTCCATTAGAGACATAGACCAGGGATGAATTTCCGATTACCTACCCACTGATCCAAGTTACACTTAAATTGGGATAGGGAGGAAGTCTGCTGTACGAGGATGGAGAGCCGTATCAAAAGAATGGGAATTCTCTGAGAAACCTATCTGTCTCTCACACATGTCCTATTTACATTAAAAAAATTAAGTGTTTTAATGTAGTAATCCTGATGCTGTTTGTTTTGCGGATGTCCAAAAGGTTCATCAAAACAGGGTTCAGGGATGTCTTGTACACTGTGCAAAGATCATCTCTCATAAGTCTGTATGATACTGACTAAACAAACAGGGCTTTGATGCAATCAGGATAGGACATTGTGTTGACTCCCTGGATTCTTTTTGTAAGGAACCAGTATGAATGTTCCAGTTACTGCATATGTCTGGTCAGGTACATACTGAAGGGGGCATTATACTCTATGATGGGTCTGATGAGGACCGAGTACAGTGGTATGATGACCTCTCTGGACCTAGATGCCATGCATTTGCTTATAAATTGAACAACATAGAAAGATTTTCTTATTACCTTGGACTCATGTTCATTGAAGGCTAGGTTACTATCTATATTATTGCCCAGATCCATGAATAATGAGTCAACTTTCAAGGATATTTTATTGATGACTTACTTACTTGGTGTGGCAGATTTCCCAAAAGGTACGGTAATGCATTTTTTGCCACTGAGTTTTAAGCCATGGCTTTGACACCAGGTGATGCCCTCTAGTATGCAAAACATCTCTGGACCTTCCTGAAGGGTGTTCTTCTCTTGGGTGATTCAATGACAGCTCCCAGTTTGCAATCATCTGCAAACTTGGCTACCCATAGGCCTTTGGCATTAGCTTTGCCATCCAAAAAGTAGATGCCAAGGAGGAGAGGACCTAACACAGAGCCATGAGGGACGTCACTTGTAACTGGCCTCTTTGTGGAGGTGGCCTCGCTGATTCTAACCTCCTGAGTCCTATCAGTGAGCCAGTTAGCTATTCGGCATGTTATAGAGGGGTTTGTACCTAATTTCATAATTTTGTTAGCAAAGCCTGAGTGGAGTGCCTTAGCCAGATTTATCTATGCAGTATGCACAGTTTTCCCCCTCATCAATTGCCTTAGTGAACTTGTCAAAGAAGTCCACCAGATTCAGTAAACTTGACCTTCCATTGACAAAGCCAAACTGTGATGGATCCAGTGTCTGGAGGTATCCAATGTCCTTGTTGTAAATTTCCATGATAATTCTTTTCATAGCTTTTCAAATAAAGACTGGTCAGACACATAGGTCTATAGTTTTCAGGATCTGTTGTTTGTCCTCGCTTATTACTGGGTATGCCCATTGCAGTCCTACATTCATATGGCACAAAGCCAGTTTTAAGACTATAGTTAATGACTCCAGGGGTTTGATAAGTTGTATTTTACACTGTTTAGGTAGCATCCTGGAATGTTATTGGGACCCACTGAGGCTGTGCTCATTGCTTTAGTGAGTGCAGCCAGTACATGCACCATAGTTATATTTGGAGGGGTTTTGTTTGAGGTTAATTTTGGGGAGATGGTTGGGGGTAATTGGGGGTAATGTTGGAACTGAATTTATCTGCTAACAGGTTCACTGTATCGCAAGGCTCAGTGAATGTGGCACCATTAACCACCAGTTCAGCACAGTATTGTGTGTTACCCTTCAGGTTTCTGACATAGCTGTAGAGTACGTTATGGTTATCTTTCTGCTAGGAGGCTATCTTAACTTCAGAGTTGGCTTTGCTTGACCTAATTAGCCCTCTAAGTTGCTTATTTACTATTATGGGAATTACACCTCCTGAGTTTTGCTCTAATTTTTTCCTTTTGTTGTATATCCTGTTTAATTTGGTATGCCACCAGGGCATTTTTTCTGGGGCTATTTCTTGGCTTACTTATAAGTACAGCAGCCTCTATGCAGCCATTGACATGGCTGGGCAGAGTTTCTGAGAGGAATTCGGCATAGGCTGTTGTGTTCTCTGGGTTTGGAGAAACATTGAATTTTGACATACCATCACTTGATAACAGGTAATTTGCCTTAGAATAATTCCTAACTGCTACTGGCTTTAGTGGGATTACAGATTTGATTTTGATTTCAAATTAGACATCTTTCTGGTCAGACCTTACCAAGGAGGACTAGACATTGGGAGGGGCAGAGTTCTCCCCTATTTGTCCAGTATGTTGGAACCTCTAGTGGGCATATTCACTGTTTCATCAAGTGTGTTTGTATTTACTAAGTCCAGGAATCTCTGTGCCTGTATATGTAAGGCTATGTAGGATTCCCAGTCTACAGAGAGTAATTAAAGTTTCCCATGAGTAGGGTGTTAGGTTGAATGGTAACTGTCTCCAGTAGGTCCAAGTATGCATTGTGAGCTTATTGGGATATGGAGGGTGACCTATAGCTGGCTGGAATATGGCATGGGATTTTGTCTATGGTGATCTGCACATGGAGGAACTTCAGCACATCATCCTGTTTGACGATCCTAGAGATATGCTTGTTACTGATGCATATCGAGACACCTCCACTTTTAGCCCTTGTCTGTGCAGCTACTGGTCCAAAAGTGCGGAAGGCACTGTAACCTTGCACTGCTGGAATCCTCTGTCTCCTTAACTGCACAGATGTCTGTATTCCCAAGTGTGAAGACAGATTAGAGGGAGTGTATTTTTTTTTATTTAGGCTCCTAGCATTGAACAGTAACATCATGAGGTTCAGTTGAGTTGATTTTACTGTATCAATAGGATTGTTCATAGGTTCACACAGCTGCTGCAAGTGTCGGGTCAGATACATTCAATGGTGAACCTGTCAGCCATGTTGGCAATGTCTGTAGGATCAGTAATCTCACATCATTTTTGAACTAGTTCTGAGCATATCTGGGCCTTGTGGGGATGGTGACTAGTTGTTCCATCCATGGCATTTTGTTTATGAATTCAGGAACTTTGGCTAGGGGTGTTTGGGCTTGAGTAGTGTTCCCAGTCTATATTAGGGTAATTGAAGTCACCTAGTATGATGGTGTTTGCCTAAACAAGGTGGATAATGTTTTAGCCTGTATTCAAAAGCCTAGAGGGGAAAGGTGCAGACCATCCTTGGCAAAACAACACAGTCTGTTGACTATGTCCTTCCAAGCTGAAAAATATTAGATCCTCTGAGAATGACACATGAAAGGCAGCCAGTTGTTGTGGCATCATCCTCGGTGATGGTAATATGCTGCTCAGTACTAGGCTAATACCAGCCTGAGATACATACTCTGAAAGCTCCATGATGTCTACCTTCATATAGTTCAGGGAGGTAGATCCCAGTTCATTTACACCTTCATGGACTATGATGAAATCATACTAGTACCTGTAGCATACTGACTTGAATGCTTGTGTGATTTGCCGGATCCTGGCTCCAGATATGTAACTAACAGGTATCTTCTCCTTGTTCAACCTATCTTGCAATGGATTCCCCTGTGGTGAAAGTCCTGGGAAGTGTGTTTGCTTGCCTTAGATGCTGTGTGTTTGGGGTTCCACTGAGATAGACAGCATGTGTGTGTGTTAGGTGTTGTTTTTTCCTATGATTTTTGGGCTTGCTGAGGCATAGCTTTGACAATAGGTGCTCTAGGTGATCTTTGTTGTTTAGGAAGATTGCTTTTAAGGCTTTATTATCAAAATGAACTGAAAGTCCTTGCACTTTATTCAAAGGAACCACATGTAAAAAAATCCAAAGTAAAACACATTAACTTCCTCACCACGTTTTTTGTCCCTGTAACACTGGGACTTCTTCAAACCATAAACCACAATAACATTATTATGGAATAATGTTATTGTGGCTTATGGTCTGAAGAAGTCCCAGTGTTGCAGGGATGAAAAACACAGTGAGGAAGTTAATGTGTTTTATGTTGGATTTTTTTACATGTGGTTCCTTTGAATAAAGTGCAAGGAGTTCCAGCTGGTTCTACGAGTCTGCCGTTTTTTATTAGCTTCCTACTGTGCATGAATTATGTTCTTAGTTGGCATTTGCTCTTGGCACAGTGTTCTGGAGTGTTTTTTTTTTAATTTACTATCAAAATGTTAAAAGTCACAATATTTTTTAATAAAATTACTGAACTGTTTTGATGAATTTGGTAATACTGAATTACCACAATATCGGAAATGGAGACCACAATGATTGACATTCGAACTTCCAAACTTCCTTTTTTGAAAGTCCATGTTAGCATTTATACCCCCTGCATATTATATATACCAACTCCAAGGTCGTACTACAGTGAAGAAAAGGGTAAATTTCCCCATCTGCACTTTACCGACATCTCCATTCACAATGCCAAAATCATAATAGTAAATCAAGCTTTACTTTTGCAGTTATGAGTTCATAATATTTCAGTTCGGCATTGTTGGCACATTTTCAACACACAGTAGTCGAAGAAGTGCCCTTCAACATTTTGATAGTAAACTGCTTTTAAGTGTCTCAGCATTTGTTAGTTTATGTGTGTGTTGTATGCTTTGTGAGGTGGGAGTTGTGTGCTTGGTTTCAACAACCTGATGTGCATTTGTATCTAAGTGTTTAGCCTCCAGTGTCACTGTGTAAGTGCACCTCTCACATTCTGTGTCTGCTTTCTTAAGGATTAAGTGGTTGCCAGTAAACATAAGACATTTGCTACATTGTCTCAAGATGCCCATAGCCACTAAATTGACTAAAGAGAAGTTAGGAAATTGCATATCTATACCATCAAGTCCTTTGGTGTGTGAACTACAAGGGGGTGGTGTATTTGAGTTAGAAGACTATTAAGGTTCTTTGTTGGGTCAGTTATGCTAAATAATACTAAATTCTACTAACTTTAATGTTTACACAATACAGAATTCAAATAAACCTGTAGCTATTTACACCTGACCCTCAACTAGCTGCTCTAAGCTTGTCGGCGCACAAGGTATTTGCACGATATTGCTGCTTTACGAGTTATAATGTTATAGACTGTTCTTCAGGAAAAATTTCCTTTGTAGGTGTTTGCTGCTGTACAGGATTCTGCTAACCCATGCAAATGTGCAAAATTTATAGCAACACAGAAGAAACAGAAAACTATATAATGGCCAATAAAATGACTACACTATGAGTCATTATGTGTATTTCCCAACTCAAATAGACCAGACAAACACCTCCGGCCACAAGATGAACAAATCCAGTTCTCCTAATGTAAAAACACAGTAGAAGAGACGCACAAGTGCAATGCTACCACACTCCACTTAAACAACTAGCTAGTAAGCTCTTGCTGAAGACAATTATAAGACAGTGAGAGGAAGAGTGATTTTTTTATAAAAGAAATTCAGTGAAATCCACAGATAAAAGCAGGAGACAGTAGCACTCACTCAAAACAACTTAAGTGTGATTTAGCAATCAAAGGTACTTAACTTTGCCTGGATGGCACTGGATACAAGTAAAGCACTTCTGGAATGCAGGCTGGGACTCCAATTTTGCTGAACTCCAGGTAAGTGAGCAGGAGACAATATGTAGGAAGGGAGATTTGCTCAAGATCAAAGCCTCACTTAAGCACAAACTGGAGCAGAGACAATTCTCTCACTACTGAATTTCTACTATAGTTTAAGGCAACAGATTATGCAGAAATTTACCGGTAACACTGTTTATAGAAAAAAATGCAGTAAAACTGACTTAAGGCTCACATCTGGTAGTAGAATACTGCCATGTCGCATCTTTGAATTAAACTAAAAGACTATGACTCAGCAGGTTTAAAATACAAATGGATAGCTTTTACAAGTAATCTAGCTGTTTAAACAGAAGTGCAGAATAACACAGAAACATGATCTTCCCACAACTGCTAATTAAAATACAAGACTTATGTCGCATAACAAAGTAAAAATGCAAACAAATGTTAACAGAACAGAAAAGTACAAAGTAGTATCACTACACAGGTCACTATAAGTGCAATTTAAATATTTAAGCAGAACTGAAATCATTAAAAATAATCCAATTCTCTTTCCTGTTTGATAGCTCCTGCATCCACCAGTGCAATTCAAACGTCAGCTCAGCCTTGTAGCATGATGTAGAGTCTAGTAATCACTATTATCTACTTCCCACAAGAGAACATTGTGGATACTTGGCAGGTTGTGAAACAAATGCTTCATGTTATGGGAATGCCTTGCAAAGAGTACAGCGTGTTTTACAACATTCATTAACTGTCCTACATTCAGTCTTTTGAATGCAGGACCTACTTAAGGTATAGTAGACATCAAGAGTCATTGCAGGGAGTTATTGACAGTGCCCTTTATGCTAACATCTGGATTTTAAGCCTTGATGAAAATGCTAGTGCTGAGGTATCCAGAATCTTTTATAATTTGCCTCTTAATTGTTATCTCTGACCTGTTATGATTATGATAACAAATAGGATAATCTGTCAACTACTTTTATTTCCTGATTTGTAGAACCAAGCAATTGTAGATTATTTGCTTAACTCTTCTGCATTTACTTGGTTGTGGTCTGCTAAGATCTGTATTAACAGATAACAGGCAGTGCACCTAATTATCAATAAGGGAATTATTTCCCAAAATTGAGTTCTTAAAGAGATTGAGATCGAGGTTGACAACAGCTTGGAGTTGCACCCTTTTATTGATGCCTTACAGTCATCATTTTCAGAGATATTTCAGCCAGAAAAATAACATATGTCACTGCCTCCCCTTTTCCATGCTCTGCTTGCAATGAATTGATAGGCAAAATGACATAATTTTAATATTTTTATGTTGTTTGCAGCAATTAAGTACAATAACTGTTGCATTGATTAACAGGCCCTTACTGATCACTCTATATACTTTATCAAAGAGCTATGCCCCTATTTGCAAATCATTTCTATTTACATTTTCTTCCTTCACAGGTAGCCATCTGATGCTCTAATTTGCTACCTTGCTAAAACAGACAGCAGTTAGCCATTTAGCCATCTTACATCCAAGTTACATACAGTGGTGCAGCTGTAGCATTGTTGCCTCACAGCAAGAGGTTCTCCCGTTCGATTCTCGGCTGGAGTGCGGGGAGTGCCTTATGTGTGGAGTCTGCATGTCCTCCCTGTGGTCAAGTGGCGTTCCAAAAGACATGCGTGAATGGGCGTGCCTTCGATGAAAGTTGGGCGTCAAGCTGGCAACTCAGCACCGTAAAAATCTACTGCCAATCATTAGCGGACCGGAGTTCCGCTGTGGCGACCCCTAACCAGGAAAAGCCGAAAGACAAACAAACCTCCAAGTTACATATAAAGCACTAAATATAAGGCTTTGCTTGCTGCAGTCCAAACAGAGACCATTCAAAAACTGCTACTAACCTGTTTCTTTTGTTATGCTTTTATAATGCTGTGTTCATTTAATCTGGCATAGCCTCTCTCTTGTAACACTGTACTGCCTCTCATATATTACAAATGACATGAGTATCCCTTTTGATGTATTACATAAAAGCCCAGAACTAGCCCTAGAAACAAACCAACCACCCTGGTGGCATCCCATATTAAACAGGATATACAACAAAAGGAAAACAATCATGGCAAAAACCAGGAGGGGTAATTCTAATAAAGATAGAAACTCTCTCATAAAAGTAAATAGGCAGCTAAGAGGGCAAATTAGGTCAAGCAAGCCAGCTTTGTGGTTAAGATAGCCTCTCAGCTGAAAGTCAATCGTGAGGCCTTCTACAGCTATGTCAGGAAACCTGAGGGGCAGAACACTGCAATGTGCTGACCTGGTGGTTAAGGGTGCCACATTTGCCGAGCCTGGTGATATAACCAGCCTGTTACAGAACAAATTCAGTTCCAACTTTACCCCTTCTCACCCCAATCATCCCCTCAAAAATACCCTCAAACATACCCCCCCCCCCATTTATAACTAGGGAGCATGTACCGGCTGCACTCACTTAACTCAAGAACACAGCCTCAGTGGGTCCCAATAACATCCCAGGACGCCTCCTGAACAGACTAAAATATGACTTATCAGGACCACTGGAGTCATTATGTAACCATACTGTTAAAGCAGGTTTTGTGTCACATGAATGGAGGACTGAAGAGTTATTCACTTCATAAGGGAGGATCTTCCCAGATTCTGGAAACTACAGGCCCATTACCTTGACTAATCTTATTGGCAAAGCCATGGGAAGAATTATCATGGAAATTATCAACAGGGACTTAAGAGACCTTCAGACACTGGATCCATCCCAGTTTGGCTTTGTCAAAGGAATGTCTTGCTTACTGAATTTGGTGGACTCCTTTAAATAGATCCAGTAAGGAAAGGGATGAGGGAAAAACAAGACATAATGTCTACCCAGATCTGGCTAAAGCATTTGATCCAATACTCCACTCGGGCATTGTCAACAGACTTATGGAACTATGTATAAACCCCTTTATAACACACTGGATTGCTAGCTGGCTCGCTAATAGCACCCAGGAAGTTAGAATTGGTGAGGCCACCTCCACAAAGAGGCCGGTCACCAGTGGAGTCCCCCAGGGCTCTGTGATAGATCCACTCCACTTTGGTATCTACTTCTCAGATGTCAAGGCCAATGTGAAAGGCTTCTGGCTAACCACATTCACAGATGATTGCAAACTGGGAGTATTCATTGAATTCCCCCCAAGATAAGAACACCCTTCAGGAAGGTCTAATACTGACAAACACTAGGTGCCAAATCCATGGCTTAAAACTCAATACCAAGAAATGCATTATAGTACTTTTGGGAAATTTGCCATCTTGGGTAACTACATCATCAATAAAACACCATTAAATATTGATTCACTAGTCAGGGATCTAGGAATTCATGTAGACAAGAACCTAGCCTTCGCCCACCAGCCTTGGTGGATGCCTGGTTTGTTTGCAGCATTTATCATATTTGCTTCGTACTGGGTAACCTTTGGCTTCCTTGGACACATTTTTTTCTTTCTGATATTGTTATTTTGTGTGTCTGAGCAGCACATGGCTGACCAAGCTGATATTGAATTGGGCTATCAGCCCAACTTGGATGTGAGTAACCAACAGCATTTTAAACAATTTTTGAATTTTGACAACAATCCACTTTTGGGCTGTTCTCTTACTGATAGAATTGCAAAAGATGAGCCTACTGATTGGGCTACCTTTAAACAAGTATTAAGAGAATTTGAGAATAACTTATATAAGCTAAAGAGAATGCAGTGGCAAAGACTACATATGGAAGCCTGCATTTACCATAAAGTGGTTCATAGGGGCCTGCGGGTTCTCCGCATGCAAACATATGGTAATTCTTATTCAGAACTATTAAAATGTTGGCAGATACTTAATATAGAATAAGCATCAATTACATGTGCCTTCTCAATGATTTCTTTGCTCCACATGAGAAAGAATTATGTAACAAACTTGAAAAGGCACAAGCAAATTTGTATTGTAGGTTCTCTGGACCTACTTACTCGGCAGAGATTGACAATGCCCTTTTAAAAGTTCTAGCCTATGATGATAAGCAGCAAACTGTTAAGAAACAGAAGTTGGCTAGGGATATGGCCAATTTTCAACAAGGCCATATCTTTGTCTGGTCACGAGGGTCCGAATGGACAAATGACATTGTAAGAGATACTACGCAACAAGCTGCTACTGAACAGTTACAACATAATTTGACATGGCCATCACCTGATGTAAATTCTAACACCTCTGGTGCTACGAATGTTGCTGCTAAATGTGAGATCAATCAAACAGGTTTATTATCTAATTCATTGTCAGCAAATACAAATAATGCCACTAATTTTGCTACTCCTGCAGCTGGTGCTTGCCCTAAAGATACCAGCAACCCTCTAGAAACTGATGGGCAAGGGGCGGAACCTCAGTTACACGCACAAGAAATGGAAGTCCTCAGTGGAGCTCGACCATGCCATGGAGGCGAGTGTACGGAAGAGAACTTTTCACTGATTTACAATCTTTCTTCACATACACTCACAGACTCACAAGTAAGTTTACTAAATAGAGGTCTGAGCTTGTGCCATCGTGCTCAGTACCCTATCAAGATATTATCTTGGATGTTAAACTGTTCGTAATGTAGCATTAAAGTTGGCGTTTGGTGGAGAATGCACAGCACCTGCTCCTCTAAAGTGCTCTAGCTTGTTTATGCCGCAAATACCTCCAATTCTTGAAACTTTTATTATGACAGTCGAAAGTGAATTGTTTAAAATGGACAAATTCAAGCATAATTTCTACAATTTATCTTGTAATGAATGTATGGCTCTAAATGAACTTAAAAATAGTAAAGTGCTAACATTTCGTCCCGCTGATAAAGGGGGATCTATTGTAATCCAGCCATGATTTTATGCTCAATGATGTTAATACTTATGAACATGTGACTAATAATGATTTAAATAGGATTATAAGCCATATCCATGAGCACCTTTATGTCTTATTAATGGAACGTGTTATAGAAAAAGACATGTATGATTTTATGCTGGTTGCTGATCCCTTGATACCAACTATCCATGGCTTACCTAAGGTTCATACGTCTTTACATAACCCACCTCTTTGTTCCATTATTTCAGACAGGGGTTGGGCCACAGAATTTATTTCCATTTTTATTGAGCATCACTTAAAAAAACCTTTGGAAAAAGCTAGTGCAGTCCTTAGGGATACGGAGCACTTTCTGGGTATGTTGGGTGATTATTCTAGAGAACAATTTATTTATTCTGAACATACTTTGTTAGTTACCATGGATATACAGACCTTATTTACTATCATACCCCATGAAATGGGCATTACCAATCTGAAGAGTTTTTTAACTGTAAACACTGACTATTCAACTGAATTGATTGGATTTATAGGTGTCTTAATGGACATGATTCTACAAAATAATGTGTTTTTGTTTAATGACATTCTTTATAGACAAAAGATAGGGGTTGCAATGGGGTCTCCTTGCACTAACAATTATGCCAACTTAGTGTTGGCAGAATGGGAGCGTGAGGTAGTCCTCAGTGGGCACCCCTTCTCCACACAGTTGCTGTATTATAAGCACTTTGTGGATGACATTTTTTGTTTTGTGGGGAGGTTCAGAGGCTGATTTACTTGAATTTGTCCATTATTTAGAAACATCAAGTAATTGTTTTAAATTTACTGTGAATTATTCAGCCATGTAGGAAGAATACTATTTTACATCATAATAGCATGCATCCCAGGCATGTTTTTAACAATATCACCAAAAGTCAGTACCTTAGAATTTCTTGCTTACACACTGAGGATATAGAATGTTTTGAAGCTATGGATTTACTAAGTAATGATTTTTTGGCTAGGGGCTATAAGCAGCAGGATCTGAATGCTACATATGGTGAGGCTGCTTCCTTGAGATCAAGCAAGGGCAAACCTTTCTTTAAACGCTCATATGAGTCCAAGTCACCCCATGATAACTCAACTGGTCATAAAGTTAGACTTTCATTGACTTATGGCAATAATGTGCAGCAGGTCTGCAGCACAGTTAATAAATTTTGCCCATATTACTCTCGGACGACAAAATAAAATCTATCGTAGGTGATAAACTTAGTTATGTATTTAAGAACAATTTGTCTCTGAAGAGACAACTGTGTTATAGCTCTATGGTTAGACAGTTTTGTCTTCTGAGCAGAAGGGAACCTATCCATGTAGGGGCTGCAAAGCCTGCTGTTACATTTCTACCAGGGTAGTTTTTCAGCATCCAGTAAATGATGTTATATTTAAACCTAACTTTTATGCTGATTGTAAGTCCCATGGACTTGTGTACTTGGCCAGATGTAAACGTTGTACTTCATTCTATGTGGGGAAAACTGTTAGGATGCTTAAAGAGCGCATTCTTCAGCATATGGGTGACATTAGATGTAAAAACACACTTAATGCTCTTGCCAAACGTTTCTATTTTTACTGATCATAGTTTTGATTTTATAATGCTGCAGTTGCTATATTTTAACAAAAGGTATGGTGATTTTAATAATAGACTTGAAACTGCAGAGACAAGGTGGATTGTAATGTTGCAGGCAGATAAACTACCTAGCTTTAATGCCTCTGTTCCTTTAAAAGCAATTCTTAAGAAAAGAAGTATACATCAATAACTGATTGCTGTATTCTATTGGTTAATTGAAGCACATGTTTTAGTATTTAATGGGTTCTGTTGTTTTATTCTGTGGATCTGATGAAGCACAACTTGTGTGAAAGCGCTTATCCTGTGTACTCTGTGTATTAAAGTTTTATACTTTTACAGCCTTGGTGGATGCTTGGTTTGTTTGCAGCATTCTTGCAACTTTCTAAGTTTATGACTGATATTTAAAATCTGTCCCTATTTTGACCTTTTGCCCCCCCCCAATTCTGTCAGACTTTGTCAAGATTTTTTGAGCTAAGAGGTTGAGTAGTATGTAGAGCATACAAACGCCAGATGCAAGCAATGGTATATTGTGTAAACTAATTATATGCTAGCAGGACCAGAGGAAAGGTATAACATTATTCACTTCTAGAATGCCCCTGAAGTCAGGAAAATGTGGCAATTTACTTAGGAATCACTGTGCAACCATAGCACAATTGGTACTAAATGTTTTTTTCTTGGGTGCCATGTACATTCAATGATATGATAGTGCATGAGTGAATATCTACAGTTCTCCATCATGCCCAACCAGGACTGGCTGTTACAGTATTCACATAACCAATTTACGTGCACATACTATTACACATGCACATACATCAGAGTGCATTGTGATATGATAAAGTGTAGCAGAGCAGAATCTGACAGAAAAGAAATGGAAATGTGTCTTCCTATGCTTCATTTGGTTTAATTTCTCCAAGTGTTTTGGGTTTCTAATGCCATGATGGGAATGGACCCCATTCCTAAGTAGAGGGTAAAATTAGAATTCATGAAGTTAGCATTGTTTCAGCCTTTAATGTTAGTTAATAGTGCTCTTCTCACCACCTGCAGTGTGTCCAGAATTCCTTTCTACATTTCGTAGAGTTACATGTATTGGTAGGATATTTAAGCATGGCCTGGTTTTCTTGCATCAATTTTTTGATCTGTTGGCAATGGGTAATTCCATGTGGTATAAACTTCATCATTCTCTATAATGCTTTTTGATTTGTTTCCAATGTTTTTTCAGCTGTTTTTATATTGTAGTGTCTGCACAATCCCTAGTGCAACACATTAGTAATGTTATTGTGCCTTTCAGCATGCAAACCCTCTGCCATGAGTGCATGACACCCAGCAAAAAGACACACAACTGTTTCCAGTTCTGTTTTACAGAACCTGCACTTTTTGTGTCTCCCACTTTTATCAATGGATTTTGTACGCCACTGTGTAGGTAGTCTACTATCCAAGCCGCTATTACTAGCATTTCCTCTTTTGGTTGCAGTTCACCTCTCCTTAACTATTCCTGTGTCAAATGTTAGTCAACATGAGGTTGTTTAAGAAGATCTCTATGCTCACCACTATATTTGTGGACTTTCTAATCATCTTCCCTTTTTATCTGACACTTTTCCTTACATATTTTTTTTGTTTGTTCGTTTGTTTTTTGGCACTTCAAAACAAATAACATGGGGCACAACCGTCAAAACATCAAAACTTTAATAAAATGAAGATTAAAACAGCAAAGCTTTCAAGTAAAAGAACTATTTATCAATGCTACAACACACTTACAACTGCAATAAAGCTGTATATATACCAAAATTAATTGCCAGCTATTAACTATTAAACTAATTAAAATAAAAAAACATTATTTAAAGTAACAAAGCACCCAAAAAATATAAAAAATATATAAGAAAAGTTCATAAGAAATCCCTCTTATGTTTCAGAACAGGTTTTATTCTAGTTTTTACATTTAATCCAGGTGGTTTATCTGCCCTGAAATAATTAATCCACCTGTATTCAGCCATTTCAGTTCTAATACCTATATCACCCCATCTAACACTAACATATAATTTCTGTATAACTCTGAATATAAAACTATAGTCACTACCTTCAATCATAATATGTTTTGATAACGCTTTACTGTCTACTTTCCTTTTTATTTCAGAAAGGTGTGACTGTATTCTTTTCTTCAGTTTTTGATTAGTTTTTCCAATATAGAAATTTCACTCTTTATGCAGCTAGACAAATATACCATAAAATCAGTAGACCAAGTGGCAAAAACATCAAAATTAAATGTATTTTTTGTAATGAGATGTACAAATGTAGTCTCCACATTAATGGTATTGCAAACGGAACAGTTACAACATGGAATCGTACCTTTAATTTTCAGATTAGGGACAGAAATTTGCTTGAACATAAGATCCGTATAGCACAGAAGTGATTTCAGATTCCTCGCTTTACTAAAAGTTCTTATAAATTACATCTCTTATTAAAGGAGTATGTCTGTTATATTTCATAACATACATAACATAATTGCCAGTATATTTAGTATGCATAGGTACGTCACTTCTATCTGAAAAAAAATGGTTTTGCAAAAGTATCGCATTCAGCAATTACATCTATTTTAGCCTGATCAGTCATTGATTGGTCATAACTCCTTAATTGAAAGTCTATGTACATTTTAGAAAGTTCAGAAAAAACTGTTCATTATTAGTATTAAGCCTACTTGCTCTAATAAACTGCCTCTTGGTAACACTTCTCCCTAATATCATCCCATAAAGTATAATTTTCTTTGTCCATATAATGTCCTAATAGTTCCTTTGTTTTTGTTTTGGGTAATGGATAAGCCAAATTCTGTTGGTAGTCCTTCTTGTCTCTAAAAATCTTTTTGAACTTTCTTTCTTTATTAATGTTAACAGACTTGTCAGCCTTAAAGAATGATTCACAATATTGCACCTGATTTAATTCAAACAATAAATCATCAGATAATTTTGTGTTTAAAATGCTCAGTTCATCCAACAGTCTCTGTATCTTGTGTTCATTATCCTGAATAAGTAATCTCAAATTTTTAAAACCACATTCATCAAACAATTTAATGAGCTCATGATATAAAACAGATGCCAACTCCACACCATTTGGGAATTTATAAAGCCTCAAGCCTTTACGCACAATGAGAATAGACAAACAGTGCTTAAAATATGCATTGCCTATCTGTAAATATTTAAACTTAACAAGTTGTCTTTCAAAAAGTCTTAGGTTCATAGGTTCATAGGTTCATACTAGGCTATCTGCCCAAGGGCATTTATAAGCCTAGCCCATAGTTATGTGGCTTTCGCCACCCCTTTAGTTTGAATAAAACTATGCCTATTATTTTGCTGTGCCTCTGTCAAGCAGCGACACTGAAGTAATCCCTGGGGTATATCTGCGATCTCCCATCCATTGGTCAAGATTCCTCTTGAACAAGGCCAGCGAGGTGCTCTGCCTCACATGTACCGGGATTTTGTTCCACAGCATAGGGAGTCTCTGGGTGATGAATCTGTCCCTCCAGCACGTTCTATTAATAACCGTGTCAAGGTTTAAGTCTCCGCCCTTGTGGTTCTGAGGGATCTAGATTTTTGAGGTGAAGCATATTCATCAAATCTGGGTTTGACATGGCCTTATATGTCAGGCACAGGTCACCTCTGAGCAAGCGGTATGAGACTGAATAGAGCTGGAGTTCTTTCAGTTGGGCAGCATAAGACATTTTTGAGACCCTTTATCCTTTTGGTGAGGAACTTTTGGGGCCTTTCCAGTTGCTGCAGGTGTCAGGTCAGATACATTCCGAATGGGGCATTGTACTCAATCATAGGTCTAATGAGTGATGAGTACAGGGGGACGATGACCTCCCTTGATCTAGATGTGAATCCCTTCATGATCAGGTGGGCAATGTAGAAGGTTTTCCTAACTACTTTAGCAACATGAGTGTCAAACGAAAGGCTACTGTCAACCTGGGTCCCCAGATCCCTGATGACTTCTTCTGTGCTCAATAGATTGCCACCTATATGGTAGCTTGGGGTAACCTTGTTTTTCCCGAAGGGTATGACTATGCATTTCTTGGCGTTTAACTTTAGGCCATGGCTCTGGCACCAGTTATCCGTCTCTGTGAGGCCCTTCTGAAGGATATCTGTGTCAGATGTGTTTTCGACTATGGCGCCCAGTTTGCAGTCATCTGCAAACTTTGTCAGCCATAACCCTCCTGTGTTTGCTTGTACTTCAGAAAAGTAGATGCCGAACAAGAGTGGACCCAGGACTGAGCCCTGTGGGACACCACTTGTGACAGGCTTTGAGTCTGACATGGCTCCAGCAACTCTGACCCTGTGGGTTCTGTCACTTAGCCAGTTTGCAACCCATCTTGTGATGTATGGGTTTACATTCAAGCTGATGAGTTTTCGATGATACCTGAGTGGGGTATTGTGTCGAAGGCCTTTGCCAGGTCGAGGTAGGCTGTATGGACTGCCTTTCCCTCATCAATGGCCTTGGTGACTGTCTCAAAAAAGTCAACCAAGTTTAAAAGGCATGATCTGCCTTTGACAAAGCCAAACTGGGTTGGATCCAAAGTCTGCAAGTTCCCTATGTCTTTATTTATGAGTTCCATTATGATCCTCTCCATGGCTTTGCAGATAAGGCTTGTCAAGCTAATGGGACGGTAATTTCCAGGGTCAGTGGAGGCACCGCCCTTGTGAAGTGGGACCACAGTCGCCGTGCGCCACTCCTTGGGTACGTATCCTGAGGTGAGGCTAAGATTAAACAGCTGTCCTAACTGCGGGTTTAATTCCTCATTGAGTTCGTGGAGCACACAGCCAGGGACACCATCCGGTCCCATGGATGCTGTGTTTTTTGCCATGGAGAGAGCAGTTCTCACCTGGGCGTTGGAGATGTTTGGGGGGCTACAATCCTCTGGTATAGATATCTCTCCTTTTGGGGGAGTTTGCACTAAACCTGTCAGCCAGTATGTTGGCAATGTGTGTAGGTTCAGTAATCTTCACGTCATTTTGAACTAATTCTGAGCATATCTGGGAGTTTCCTCCTAGGTTTCTAACATAGCTAAAGAAGGCCTTATGATTGTCTTTTGAGTCCTTGGCAATTTTTCTCTCAAAATTTGCCTTGGATGATTTTATGAGAGCTCTTAGTTTTTTACTTATAATGATCAAAGGTGTCTTACCTTTCAAGGATTTTGCTCTATCTTGTAGTAGCTTCCTCCTTTTGTTGTAGAGCTTGTTTATGGCTGGGGTCCACCAGACTGGACAGTTGCCTTTGGTACAAAGAGTCTTAGTTTTGTTTGGGATTGCCTGATCCATGCAGTCCTGTAGGTGCTGGTAGAAGGCATTTGTAAGTGATTCAGCGGTTTGAGTAATGTTTACCACTGGCTTAGGGGCCTTAAAGGAGACCACACTAGTTTTTAGAAGTGTGAAGTCAGCTTTTGAGAAGTTTTTCACTGTGGTCTTTTTTATTTCAGGTGGGGGCGGGATGAGGACCTCCAGCGAGATTAGTTTATGATCTGAACTCACCAGTGAGGGGTATACTTCGGTGTTGAACATTGTGATCCCATGTTCGTGATGATGAGATCAAGTATGTTTTCTCCTCTTGTGGGGATGGTGACTAGTTGTTCCATGGCATTTGAGTTTTTGAACTCCAGGAACCTTTGGGCTAGAGTGTTTGGGCTTGAGTAGTGTTCCCAGTCTATATTAGGGTAGTTGAAGTCACCTAGTATGATGGTGTTTGGAGATACATTTATCCCCTCCAATGTTTTCAGGAAGGCCATGTGAGGTTCCTGAGTTTGAGAGGGTGGCCTGTAACATGCTACAAATTGCAGAGCAGTCTTGCCTATGATTAATTGCACCTGGATGGTCTCCGATGCATCATGCGTTGCCACCAACCTTGAGGTGTGGGTGTCCTTTATGAATATGGACACCCCCCCTCCTTTCTTGGTGTTGTCCGGATTTTGAGTCCGGAATGCATGATATGAGGTGAAACCTGATAGTGCTGGGGTGCTCTCAGGAGCCTTGAACCAGGTTTCTGTCACAGCACAGACATCGATGTTCTCCATACTGAGAAGGGCCTCGAGTGCGTGCATCTTGAGATTGAGACTTCTGGCATTGAGCAGCATTACCCTTAGTTTTTTTGCTTTTTTGTGTTCTAGGGTGGTAGGTTTAGAATTTGAGCCTTGCCTAAAAAAGGCACTATGGGGGTGGCAAGAGCCTTTGCCAATATCCGGAAGCCTAGGGGTGACAGGTGCAAGCCGTCCCTTGAAGCAGCGTGGCTTGTCCAGCATGTCATCCCAGGCAGACAGACATTGGATCCCCTTTGAATGACACCAGAATTTAAGCCAATTATTAAAGCTGATCATCTTATCACTGTATTGTGGCATCATTCTAGGTGAAGGTAGGATACTGCTCAAGGTCAGGGTCATACCTGCCTGGGCTACATAATCAGAGAGCTCCTCAATGTCTCTTTTCATGTAGTCCAAGGAGGTACGTCTCAGGTTGTTGACACCAGCGTGGACAATGACTGAGTCGTACTTGTACCTGCTGTTGAGAGACCTGAGTGCTTGCGTTATGTGGCGGATTCTAGCGCCCGACAGGCAGCTTACTGTGACCTTCTCCTTACTCAGTCTGGTGAGCGGGACGTCAGTGTGTCTGACTATGGAGTCACCTATGACAAGTATGTTTGGTGTTGTATTTGGCCTTAAAAGTATGGTTAGTAAAATTATCACTAACCAGATGGAAGTCCAAATGACACCATATCCATTGCTCATAGTTGAACAGAATATATGTAAATGCATCAGCAGCAATGCCATTTGTTCGTTCTCCAGCATTAAATGAATGTACCCCACCAAAAATGTGTCTGTCTCCTCCCAGACCTTCAGGTAACCAAGATGTACACTGTTGCGCTATGGCTGCATACAGTGGCTGTGAAGCATTATCTTTCTGTTGAGACAAATTGGGGGTATAAGGAAGTTTCAGTATGTCTGTTGGTTGGCGCATACCATCAGTATGAACTCCAGAGGGGTGTAAAAACATAGCAGACTCACCAGAAAATTGAGAAGCATACTGTGTTAGAAGTTCCACTAAATGAGATAAATCTCCAACACCTGAAGCATTGGAGGAATCACATACATCATTAATATTAGCATTGTTAATGTTTTCACTGTGAAAAGCTCCAGTGTGGACACAGTCATGTCTCACAAAGTACAAAAAACAAATAAATGAGACAATTCAGCTGAAGGAAAAACTTAAACCAAAAGAGGCTGAACGACTCACCCACACATTAGAGACAAGTAATAAATAAATAAGGTATTTTCACTTTTATGCAATGTTTTATTTAATGTTTCTTTTTAGCATTTAATATTGTACAATTGTGCAATTTCATAGATTAAGAAGTGTTTTAATGGTTGTTTGAGTAAATTATTTAATTGCTGGATTTTAACTGCTGGTCTTTGATTGGATATTATTCAACTGATTTGCAATTGACAATTTTGTATAACAGCAGGTGGTTTTTACTTGTTTAACAGTTCTGATGAAGCCCTTAGGGATGAAAATGCTTAACTGGTCTTATCTTTTATTTTGCATTAAATATTTCATACATTTATTAATTGCCTCCAGCTTGTAGGTGAGTCTTCAACCTCTTTTGGTTTTAGTTTTCTTTATAAATAGTACCTTAATTCTTCCCTAACCCCCTTTCCCATGCACTCTGTTTCTTCCTTCCCTAATTTCCTTTAGCAAAAAAAAAAAAAAAAAAAAAAAAAAAAGGAAACATGGGAGTATATGCCGAGAAAAAAGAAAGCAGTGCTCTTCATCTCACTTCCTTCAGTATAATTCTCTTAATCTGTTCCTCTTCTGATTCCCTTGTCTTCTCTCACTCTCTCCTACTTCCAATTATCCTATAATTCCCCCTTCCAGCCTTATAAAAGCCAAAGCAAGGTGTCCATATGAGGACAACCTTTACAGTGAATAATGGAAACCTTAAAACAGTATGTGAAAGCTGTGGGACAGCAGTGCTCAGCTCTGTTCAGAGAAGGATCTCAAGGAAATTCTCACGCAATCTTGCATCAGCAGTCTATTGTTAAAAATGCACTATACCATTCTGACTTTATGTAAATATGGAAAATTACGCATATAACTACACTCATTTCTTGTAATTTTATGTCACTTCACATATGCAAAACTGCCAAAAGTGTTTATTTGGATCAATTGCATGTCTCCAAAGTTTGAAAACCAATACCACTTCTTTGCACCTTGCTCATTTAAATATAAACATTATGAATCTGTCAAGCAGGGGACTATGACTACCACCCACAGATTCCTCAGAAATGCCTACTGCAGTCACAAATAAATATTTTTTCCTATAGATGGATGACCAAAAGGCAGACACTGGCATGTAGGAATCTACATGTTGGGTATTCAAGACCTGAATCACTGTGGCCAAATCAAGGCTAAGTACCAAAGGTACATAACGAAACACAACAGAAGAAGAGAAGGTGAATATGAGGTGCATGTTTTCACCTCCAGGTTATCTTGTCTCCACACCTGCAGCTGACACACGGTGTTACTGATGAAGAACATGATACAGTAAAGTATTTGGGGTAGTCTACAAACTGCATGCATTAATATTGTCTAACTCATTGCATTTATTTTCATAGCCTATGTAGACAACAGTGAACCAGTGGAGGATATCACTGCAGAGAATACTATGCTGTGTCCGTACACAGAATAATTTGTCTTTGTGAGCATCTGTGGAAGTCGTGCCCTGTCATGCAAAGACAGAATGGACCCTTCTGCAGTACACCATCTGTGTGATACTGCACTTATAGTCAAAGCGACTTCAAGGTAACATACGTATATAATATGTGTACAAGAGAATTACATCCAGACTCCAGTAACATGGCAAGAGATTCAGTGACAGAGCTATTATATATCAGACAACGCTATAGAGATATACCAGATACCTTCTCCTGTCTGGTTTACACATTAGCAGATCAGTCCAGCCAATAAAACTAATTTGCAACATACCAAACAAGTGCTTACAGCTGGGCCATTTATTAGCATAGGCATCAGTATATTGGGTCCAGCCTATACAGTAAGGAAGATGCACAATGCACACATGCCAGGAGCTCTGGGGATAGAGGAGATATACTGCACCACCTCTGACAAATGATAAGTTCAGTTGCTAAGATGATCTCAAATTCTTCCCCATTTACTATTACAACAATGCATTACTTAACACTGGCATGGATTTCCATACACTGACATTGCATTGCTGCAGATTTGCACAGGGCTATCTTCTCTCCACTATATATATGCTCATACCTTATCTAGCCTGCAATAGGCCTCATTACTGCTACTGTATAGAGCTGTGCCTCACGTTGTAACCACACTTTTCCTTTTCTTTTTATATTCTCCACCTCTTATCCATGGCTATGACAAAACTGGTAATTATACAACGACCTCCCATTAATATTCCAAAACATGCACACTGATTGGTCAGTGTGCACGTTGTAAATCAGACTTATACTAATAGAAAAAGGTCCGGTCACCCGGACTTTTTCTATTAGTATAAGTCTTTTTTTTTTTGGGACAGCAACGGAGAATGGAAGAGCTCCATTGCTGTTATCTTGTTATGTTAAACGAGTTTAACATAGTGAGATATCTTAAAAAAAAAGCAACAAAGATCTTCCTTTCTCCTACGCATGCGCAGTACATCAGAACTGCCGCATAATACTGGACAGCTGTGGAAGGGCAGCAAGGAGGCATTATACAATGCCATTATTTAAGAAAAGTAAGTATTTTTTTCTTAAATAACATCATTGTATAATAGCAATAACCCACTTCTGGGTGTGGGTAATGCTGGATTTACTCACGGTTGTCTTTGTTTGGCCCTCGGGCTTCGCCCTCATGACCAAACCACACCAACCGTGGGTAAATCCAGCATTACCCACACCCAGGCCTGGGTTATTGCTTAAATATTCCATTGTGTTCAGTGCCACCCCCTCCTTTAATGCAGACATTCTCTCTTTAACCTTTCAACATTCTTATACCCCATTACACTCATATTTATGCGTCCTTATGCTATCAAACATTATACTGACCCTTCTTTTTCTGCAGAGTCCTTATTGCTGATTTGTTTTGTCTCTGTACTATTATTTTCAGCTGTCACAATATACTGCCATTTATCTAACAGATGGAAACCTTGTGGAGAATCTGGTTAGACACTCTTGTTCCCAATAGGTAAATATCCAACAATGTTTTTCTTTTACAGTTTATGACACATATATACTATGAAGTTGTTGGAGAGTCTTTATTAAATTTTTTTGTGTTTGCCATTTGATGTGTTGTGGCTTGAAAAGGTCATGGACCAGTTCACATAACTTATTAGAAAATAGATTGATGATAGATAGATAGATAGATAGATAGATAGATAGATAGATAGATAGATAGACAGAAAGAAAGACAGGTGTCATTCTTAAACATATAGTAGAAACCATTCTCTGCCATATAACAGTGCCATGTATAATCTCTTCAGTGAGTGATGCAGATTGTTGAAACACCTTACACCACTACAGACATGATCTGGCAAATGACAGAGTAGTCAACTCAGCTACTAAAACGTGCAGCACCACATGTGTAGCATGACACATGATCTGACACATAGATAATGCATATTACATTAAGTGATATCCCTCCATTTTCTACTTCTTCTGTCCAATATGCCACTGTGCATGTGAAGCGAATGAGCTAAATTGCATGTAACACCATTACTGAAAGGAACAGGATAGTACTAAGAAATGACACTGTACTGCATGAGACACCAGTACCACAAGGAATGGGACAGTAGTATGAAGTACCACTGCACTGTATGTGATACTAGTGCTGCAAGGAATGTAACATTACTATGAAATGTCATTGCACTGAACATGATACCATTGCCACGAGAAATAGGACAGTATTATGAAATGCCATTATGCAAAATGTGACAACAGTATAGCAAGGAACATTTCAGTACTATGAAACAACACTGCACTGCATGTGACACCACTGCCAGATGAACTAGCAGAGTACTATGAAATGGCACAGCACTGCATGTGACACTATTGCCACAAGGAATGAAATAGTGCCATAAAATGGTACAGCACTGCATATGACACAAGTACCACAAGGAATGGAGTAGCACTATGAAATGGCACAGCACTGCATGTGACACCAGTGCTACAAGGAATGGAACAGTGCTATGAAATGTAACTGAACAGCATGTGACACCAGTGCCACAAAGAATAGAACAGTGTGTTAGAAAAATATGTATTCACATATAAGCTGCTAAAAAATATGTATTCACATACAAGCTGCTAAAAAATATGTGTTCATATATAAGCTGTTAGAGAAATATGTATTCACATATTCTGACATATAAGTTGTGTGGTTTGATATATATAAATGAACTTGAACATATATGAAATACATAGATTGAGAAATAGAGTAATATGTAATGCATTTAATTCTGTTTTACTAGAATAATAGTAGAAATAAACTCGCATATTATTGCTTGAAGCATAAGCTGCTGTGTGATTAGAAACTTGGCCTTGGCAGCGACCAGCTCGGCCTGGCTCATGTCTGTCAGTGAAAGATTATTTTGCAAAGTTAGAAAATAATGAATCTGTGTGCATGTGTATCTTTTCCTGCTTCTACCAGAAGAGCGGCCTTGTGCGCACTATCAGAGATAATGTCCAGCTGGTGAACAAGAAAGAGACAAAGAAGCATTAAAGAAGACATGCACCCATTGTATTCGAACTAATCTAAGAGCCTTGAATTGGCTACATCCTCGGAAGGACATTGTGACTGACCAGGTGCTTGCAAGGCTGTAATATTCTCATGGGAAAGTAACTTTTTAAAAATTGTAATATCAGCATTTTTCTTATGAATGGTCATGATGTAAAGACCCTGTCACTGACCACGTCAGTGAGGTGGGCAAAAGCTGATTGTAAACCCTATAAAATATCATGTATTTCCTGAATAAAGCTAGACAAAATTCTGTACAAGTTTGTGTATGGTTTTTTGCCTCCTAATGTACATTAGAATATTTGTATAGTAGATACCTGAGAAACCTGCATTACTGTTTGTTATTGACTGTCATTTTTTTAAATGCCAGATGATTTTTACAGTCTGACTTTAACAAATTTATTTAACATTTTGGTCCTTCGGACCGGAATTCCCTTGGTAAGCTGCAGGTCAGAGTATATAGGTGGCACCGAAACCTGCGCAGAAGAAGGAAAGACCTCCGACTGAATTGTCGTATCTAAAGAGGCTGTCCACTTGTCTGATCTGTGGCCGAAAAGCGGAAAACTGGATCCTAAAAAGAAGTATAACAGTAAGCGGGAGGCTCGGGTAAGCAGAATTCCTCTCTTTGTTTTTGTTTTAGATCAGGGACCAGGTTACACTGTGCTATTGCTAAGGTTTGTGATAGCAGGGAGAGAGGTAGTCAGTATTGTATCTTGAGTCATAGATCAGGAAGTAAACAAAGCAAAGTAAAACAGTCATTCTAGACACTACTGTGGATACGGGAATAAGATACCACGTGGTACAAGAGAAAGGGTTACGTAACAGTTCTTTTTTTTGAAGAGACATGGGAAATGAATGCACTAAAGGGTCACGTGACCCGCCCCTAACAGAAGACGCAAAAGTATATGCAATTGCAAAGAGCAGATAATGTGAGACATTTTTCAAAATGGGTTAATAAGTATGACTTTGATGGTAAATTAGATAAAATATCACTAGTAAAACTTTTGAAACAGTTAAAATCTGACGCAGAAGGTCAGGCAAAAAAACAACAACAGTTGGGCGTTCCTCAAGCACATAGGTGGATTGAGGAAGTGAACCGAAGGGAACAGAAAAATAAAAATGCAAAAGCATTATTTTTAAACAAAGAGGATAATAATACAGTAGTAGCATCGGTCCCTCCCCTACCACCTCCTCCGATGCCTTACTTAGAATATGAAGCGGGAGGGCGGGCTGGACCCCCCCCACGTTATCCGGAGGCAACAGGGGTATTAAGACAACCATTTGTAAGAGAACCTATCGGAACTAGATCCCGAACACGTCAAACACTTATAGATGTTCAATCAAGCGAAGATTCATTAGATGGGAGTGAGGAAATCTGTCCATTAATTGAAGTACCAAACCCGCAGGCAGGACAGGAGGGCCAGGCCTCAACTCTCTTAGTGTATAGACCGTGGACACGGAAGATATCCGAAAGCTACAGAGAATTCCCCATCCAAAAATTAACTTTGAGAAATTTGTACAAGATTTACAGGGCATGAGATTGAGTTACCACCTGAATGGGGAAGAGGTAGAAAAAGTAATTAGACAAATTTTAGGTCCAGATTGGCACATGATTTGTGGCACCTGGAATGCCCGTGACGCAACTCAGGCCACTCCCACACAGTGGCGCAGAACTAGATGCTAGATTGAAGGGTCTTACAGACCGCATTACTGAAAAATGGAAACCTAGGGCAGATTGGACTTGTATTAACCAATGCGTACAACAAGATAATGAAACAGTAGACACATACTATGGTAGATTATTAGAATGTTTTAATAACCATAGTGGTATGACTATTCCTGAAAATCAAAAAAATGATAGCTCGTATGAACAGCAGTTGAAGAATGCATTTTTAAAGGCTGCATTGCCCTATCAATAGCTTGATCACGAAGCATATGATAGATCACCGAGCAGTAGGCTCCAAGCCTTATTAGAGTATGCTAGGCATGCCGAAAAACATTTTAACAGTAAAAGAAAAAAAGCAGGTCTTCACAGCTGAAGGCGGTGCGGAAGTTTTGTAGTACAAACAGCCAAAAAGGGTAAGCGAAATGCTCAGGGTAACAAACGTTCTGACAGAAACTCAGAGTTTTATGAGGACAGGAAGAAAAGAGGTGAGTGCTTCAATTGCGGTAGAAGGGACATTTGGCAAGGGATTGCAGGAGTAAGGCACCTGTGGAAAAAAGGATAAGGATGATGAGGATTGACTAGATGGCAGTTATACTGCTCGACAGTCATTAGGAGAGACTAATGAGCAGGGGAATAATGTAAATACCTTAGAAGAAACAAATGACATGCAACCGGATGTAGAAGTTGGGGAAAGTGAAGTTTTGGACTTGGCACTACTGAGCTTGGAGCTCTATTTAGCAGACACTAAGCCGGAAGTTACACTTCTGGTGGAAGGGAGAGAAGTCAAATTTTTGTGTGATTCAGGAGCGTCACGAACTTTGATACACCCTTCAAAGTTACCGGAACATTCTGAGTCACCCGATTATATATTAGTAAAAGCAGCAAACGGACAGCTGTACAGGGAACCACTTTCCCATGATATAGCAATAACTGACCCCGGCTCGGGTATAACCCAGAGAAGTAAAATAGTACTTTCTGCCAAATGCCCCATGAACTTATTAGGAAGAGATCTTATGCAACTTTTTGGCATAGCAGTAGTCCCTACCATGAATGGTATGGAGGCACAGAGACAAACTGATGCTTTTGTAGTACGATCGGAGGGTGAGGCCTATTATTGGTACAGCCAGGACCTGGTTACAACCGGTCCAGGGGCAGTGACCAAGGAACTAATGAATGTAGCCACCAGCAAGGTGCTTCCCCTTGATGTTGATCAACAACACTTGTTACATTGTACCCTATATTATTGTAGCACATCAGGGCCTGATAAAGAATATGAACAAAATTGTTCAGGAATCCATAAATAGACTAATACTACGGACTTTATACTGGGACACTGAGGGCAATAGTGTAGTGAGTTGTTCATTACCTCAGGAGTTCTTGGAATTGTACAAATCCAATAAACTACCGCATGTTAGCCTAACCAAAAACAGGAATGTTAGGTGGGTAGACTTGGGTGACAAAGTGACAAGATGGGAGAAACTAACTGACTTGGAATTATCGGACTTAGGAGTACAGAAACAGAAACTAAATTGGTTAGCATAAGCCCAGCTGTACACTTACAACAGAGTGAAGACAGCTGATTGGCGTTCTTGATAGAAGAAGAAGAAAGCTTTGAGTAAAATACCAGATATTCTTTGGTCAACAGGGAAATCGGATGTGGGGCTTATTCGAACAGCAGGGCCAGTAGTTATTACACCAAAATCGGCCTTTAGACCAAGAAAAAGACAATATCCTTTGAGCAAGGATGCGGAACAGGAATCAAACCTATCATAATGGCATTACTTAAGAAAGGGATACTGGTAGAATCCTTGGATTCACCATGTAATACTCCTCTATTTCCTGTTAAAAAAGCAAACGGGGAATGGCGGATGGTACAAGATTTGCAGGCTGTAAATGATGCGGTAATACCAAGGGCACCTACGGTGCCAGACCCACATACCTTGTTAAATGATTTGAAGCGCAACAAAAATATTTCACTGTGGTAGATATTAGCAATGCGTTTTCTCAATACCTATCCACCCTGACAGCCAGCATTGGTTTGCATTTACATTTCAGGGCAAAAGGTATCACGTACACCCGACTACCACAGGGATATAGTGAAAGTCCAACAATATTTGCACAAGAGATGGCTAGCAACCTGGCGGGATTTTTTTTTTCTCCTGGCAGTCAAGTATTACTTTATGTAGATGACATCTTGCTTGCAGCTCCTACCCAGCAGCAATGTAGGGAAGACACAATAGCATTGTTGAAATTTTTGGCTGAGCAAGGGCATAAAGTGAATAAACACAAATTGCAACTTTGGAAAGAACAGGTTAAATACCTGGGGTATGTGATATCCAAAGAAGGTAGAACATTAGATGAAGATAGGAAAACAGCAATCTTACAAGCACCTAGACCAACTACCAAAAAGGAAATGATGTCCTTCTTGGGAACGACTAATTTTTGTCGAAGTTGGATATCGAATTATGCCTTAGAAATGGCTCCATTGGCTGATTTAATATTTAAAACACCAATGGCAGCACAAGAAACACTGCATTGGACATCGGAAGCAGAAGCAGCTTTTTGCAGACTAAAACAACTGATAGTTTCATCGTTAGTTTTAGGGCTTCCGAATTACCATAAGAGATTTTTCCAGACTGTAGATTGTAGGCGGGGATATATGACGTCAGTACTGACGCAACAACATGGCGGCAAGCAACGCCCCATAGCTTACTATTCATCACAGTTAGATCCGGTGGCACGATCATTGCCACCCTGTGTACAAGCAGTCGTTGCAGCAGCTATGGCAGTGCAAGCTTCAGCCTCAGTGGTATTGTTTCATCCTCTCACGTTGAGAGTACCTCATGCAGTTGCGATAATTTTACTGCAAGAAAAAATAGCATTTTGTCCCCTGCCAGACATCTTTCTTGTATGACCATACTATTGAGTCAACCTCACATGACAATTGAGCGATGCACAACATTAAATCCATCGACATTACTTCCGATTCCTGTAGATGGCACACCACACAGTTGCCTACAGGAAATGGAACAAATAACCACACCCAGACAAGATCTCACTGATGTGCCCTTAGTCAATGCAGAGGTGACATTTTATGTGGACGGGTCCTGTAGACGAGGACCTACAGGAAAGAACCTAGTGGGCTATGCAGTAGTGACGGATAATGAAATCATAGAAGCACAACCCCTGCAACATAACCTGTCTGCTCAAGCAGCAGAATTGATAGCCTTGACACGTGCCTGCACTCTAGCGAAAGACAAATGTGTTAACATATATACTGACAGTCAGTATGCTTTCTCTACAGTCCATGTCTTTGCGCAACAGTGGAAGAACAGGGGAATGATAACATCTACTGGCAAACCGATTAATCATGCACAATTGATTTTGAACCTGTTAGATTCCATTCAGTTACCCACTAGAATAGCTATTTGTAAATGTGCAGCCCATACCAAACAACAAGATAAAATTTCAAAGGGAATGCTCGGGCTGATGCAGCTGCAAAGCAAGCTGCCTCAGACCTAGAAACTGTGTTTTCAAATGAAGAACTACAACCTTCTGAGACTCTAGATTTAGAAATGTTAAAAACAATGCAGACATTAGCTACAAAAGCAGAAAAGCAAAAGTGGATAAAACGAGGAGCAATCCTTGAAGAGGGACTGTACATCTCCAAAGAGAAAAAGCCAATATTGCCATCTAATTTATTTAGATATGCAGCTTTGTTGAGTCATGGGCAGAGCCATGTCTCAACAGGGGGGATGGTACAGTTAGTTAACAAAACATTCCAAACATACGGATTTACGAATTATACACAAAAATTTTGTGCAACATGTCATATTTGTAGCAAACATCATGCACAGGGAGCATTTAAACCGAAGCGAGGAGCTTTCCGACACCACCCTACCCGTTCCATACTATTTGTATGGATTTCATAGAACTGAATAAATGTGAAGGGAAAAAATACTGTTTAGTGATCATAGATATGTTTTCAAAATGGGTAGAAGCTTTTCCGACTAGGAATCCGGATGCAGCAACAGTGGCAAAAGCCTTAGTGAAAGAAATCATTCCTAGATTTGGCATACCAGAAAGAATTTATAGTGACAATGGAACACATTTTGTTAATCAGACAATACATCAGCTTGGGAGAATCTTTGGAATTTCTTTGAAAAACCATTGTGCTTATCACCCCCAGTCAGCAGGACTGGTGGAAAGATACAATGGAATTTTGAAAAACAAGTTGAGAAAATTGATAAGTGAGACTCAAAAGACTTGGATTTGCTGTCTGCCTTTAGCACTGCTGAGCATGAGAACTGTTCCAAATGTAAGGGTTTGACCCCTTTGAGATAGTATTTGGGAGAGCATATTGTGTGCCACAATGGAAGGCCCTCATGCCTGCAGAGCTGGAGGCCGATAGCTCATTAGCTAGTTATATGAAGAAATTGTTAACAAATAAGACTGTTTTGCAGTTGAACTCTTTTTCAGACAAAGAAGAAACAAAACCGGAGGCTGTGCTGACCCCGGGGTCCTGGATCTGGCTGAAAGTCATCAAAAGAAAGAACTGGGCGAGTCCAAAGTGGGAAGGTCCGTACCAGGTACTATTGGCAACACCTACTGCAGTAAAAATTGCTGAGAGATCATCTTGGGTTCATTTGACGCACTGTAAACCACTTAAAGAGTTTAAGTTGGACAAACATTTTTTAACTGACATACCACAGAAACAGGATGGCCAGAGGCAGAGTGAATAAAAATGCAAAACAACCCCAAAGACATTGGTTCACTGGCCTACTGATCATACATTTATTAACCATGTTTGTAGTGACCTTTTTGTTGTTATGGTTTTCTTGCATATAACTACAGAAGTGAAATTGATAAAACGTGATGATGAACTGGCTATAGACTGGCACCGAACTTCAACACATACCTGGCTATGAAGCGAGTCTATGTAGAGACTATGAGCGTTTGAATTGCTGGGTTTGTACTGCAATACCCACAGCATATGGAGGACTTTTGATGTCTGCTGTCCCCCTGGGGATAAATGAAACTTGGGAAAACCTATTATTTGACACGGGTACTGTGAGATCACAAGACAAAGTGGCATTATATTTACCCGTTACTCAGAAAGGAATTGTTTGCTTTGTTAAAAATGATACACTCCAGGTTGGTTGGAGTAACTGTAATATAACTGTGTCTTACAAATGTTATATAAAACCTGTAGACCAAGGTACTAGTTGTAGCACGAACTATGGTTCGTATTTAAGCTTGATGAAAACAACATTGAGAGATGTGCAAAAAACTCCCGAAATATATAGACAATTATCTGTTATAGATAAAAAAATGTTTCATTCAGGGTTAACCCGCATCAGTACTAAAGTAGAAAACTGTTATTTTGTTTGTGGGAAAAAGGCCTATAAATGGTTACCTGAGAATTGGTCCGGCAGTTGTTTTTGGGTTATCTGGTTCCAGCCATAAGACATACTGCAGAATTGCCCTGGGTAAAATCGCAATGTGAGAAATGTAGCTCAGCAAGCCGAGAATACAGTCAAAAAACCTGCTAATCCGGTGGGTAAGATTGAAGCAAGCTGGAAGGATCATTCGGCTGTGAAGGACAAAGAAAAACTGACTCATATGGACTTGAGTGACAGTGTTATATCCTGGGCTGGAATATTCCCAGCCTACGGAGCAGTCAAATCGATTTGGGAACTGAGGAAACTGTCAAAACTCCTCGAAGTAATGAGCAATGCGACTTTTTCCGCTCTTGAACTTGTGACTGATGAAATGAATGCAATGAGAACAGTCGTATTACAGAACCGAATGGCTCTCGACTTCACCCTAGCGGAGAGGGTACGTCTTGGCGCTTATCAAAGAAGAATGCTGTGCGTACATTCCAGACAACCAACATGAAATCAATGATCACCTGGAGGTAATACAGCAGGTGTCAGCAATGGCAGAACCAGGCCCAAACCCACTGTGAACTTTTCCAGAATCTATTTGGGGGGTGGGGGTCGGTCCTTATGAATATTCTGATTGCAATTTGTGTAGTACTGCTCATAATTGGAGCATGTGTCTGCTGCGGCATACCCTGTGTGAAAAAATTAGTTAAAGACCTAGTTGACATATCAGTAACTGAAACTATGTACCAGGACATGGAATTGAATTTGTTGATACCAAGCGAAAGCCTATCTGAAATGTAAAACAAATGACTTACTTAGCTGAAAGTCCTTGAAAGGAAAAAGCTAAGAAATGAAATAATACTGTTTATGTTTCAAATAGAATGAAATGCATTAACAGGAGGGAGAATGTTAGAAAAATATGTATTCACATATAAGCTGCTAAAAAATATGTATTCACATACAAGCTGCTAAAAAATATGTGTTCATATATAAGCTGTTAGAGAAATATGTATTCACATATTCTGACATATAAGTTGTGTGGTTTGATATATATAAATGAACTTGAACATATATGAAATACATAGATTGAGAAATAGAGTAATATGTAATGCATTTAATTCTGTTTTACTAGAATAATAGTAGAAATAAACTCGCATATTATTGCTTGAAGCATAAGCTGCTGTGTGATTAGAAACTTGGCCTTGGCAGCGACCAGCTCGGCCTGGCTCATGTCTGTCAGTGAAAGATTATTTTGCAAAGTTAGAAAATAATGAATCTGTGTGCATGTGTATCTTTTCCTGCTTCTACCAGAAGAGCGGCCTTGTCGCACTATCAGAGATAATGTCCAGCTGGTGAACAAGAAAGAGACAAAGAGAAGCATTAAAGAAGACATGCACCCATTGTATTCGAACTAATCTAAGAGCCTTGAATTGGCTACATCCTCGGAAGGACATTGTGACTGACCAGGTGCTTGCAAGGCTGTAATATTCTCATGGGAAAGTAACTTTTTAAAAATTGTAATATCAGCATTTTTCTTATGAATGGTCATGATGTAAAGACCCTGTCACTGACCACGTCAGTGAGGTGGGCAAAAGCTGATTGGAAACCCTATAAAATATCATGTATTTCCTGAATAAAGCTAGACAAAATTCTGTACAAGTTTGTGTATGGTTTTTTGCCTCCTAATGTACATTAGAATATTTGTATAGTAGATACCTGAGAAACCTGCATTACTGTTTGTTATTGACTGTCATTTTTTTAAATGCCAGATGATTTTTACAGTCTGACTTTAACAAATTTATTTAACACAGTGCTATGAAATGGCACAGCACTGCATGTGGCACTAGTGCCACAAGGAATGGAACAGTGCTTCGAAATGACACAGTGCTGCATGTGACACCAGTGCCACAAGGACTGTGACAGTACTATGAAATGGGACAGCATTGCATGTCATACAAGTGCTGCAAGGATTGAAACGATGCTGTGAAATGACACTACACTGCATGTGACACCAGTGCCACAAGGAATGGAACAGTGCTATGAAATGCAACTGCACTGCATGTGACACCATCACCACAAGGAATGGAATTGCGCTATGAAATGCAATTGGACTATGTGTGACACCAGTGCCACACGGAATGGAACAGTGCTATGAAATGCAACTGTGCTGCATATTCTTAGGTTCATAGGTGGGTACTAGCTAATGGGTCTGGAGCCTTTGCAAGCCTAGCCCATAGAAGTGCCCTGGCATTGTGCCACCTGATGTTAGTTCCCAGTGACTCTATCAAGTAGAGCCACTGGAGTGATCCCCTGGGTGAACGTTCTATTACCCATCCACTCATCAAGATTTCTCTTGACAGGGGACAGCAAGGAGCTCTGATTGACATGTATGTGAAGTCTATTCCAGAGCATGGGCAATCTCTGTGTGAGGAACCTGTCCCTCCAGTATGTTCTGTTAATTGTGGTAATGAGGTTGAGGTCTCTGGAGCATGTGGTGTGGAGGGTTTGGGATTTCTTTAGATATACCATTTCTAACAGAGCTGGGTCAGACATGGCTTTGTAAGTCAAGCAGAGATCACCTCTAAGTAGGTGATATGAGACAGAGAACAGCTGGAGTCTTTTGAGTCTGTCCATGTAGGACATGTGTTTAATGCCTATGATCCTCTTCGTGAGGTACTTCTGTGGCCTCTCCAGCTGTTCAGGTGTCTAGTGAGGTACATGCCAAATGGGGTATAATACTCAATGATTGGTCTAATGAGGGAAGAGTAGAGAGAGATGATGACCACTTTCTTCCTGGATTCAAAACTCTTGGTAATGAGATGTGCCACACAGAAGGACTTTCTGACCACAGTGACAATGTGGTGGTCAAGGGGAGAGATTGCTGTCAACCTGTGTCCCCAGATCTCTTATAACACCTTCAGTGTTCAGTGGGCTCCCATCGATGTGCTAATTAATGGGAACTGAGGTTTTTACTGAAGGGGATGACAATGCATTTTTTGGTGTTAAGCTTAAGTTCATGGTTTCAACACCAGCGATTGGTCTCAGTGAGGCCTTTCTGTAGGATGTCCACATCATTTGGGGAGTTAATGTAATGTGACACTTGTGCCACAAGGAATGGAATACTGCTATAAAATGACACAACACTGCATGTGACACCAGTGTCACAAGGACTGGGACAGTACTATGAAATGGCACAGAACTGCACATGTCATACAAGTGCTGCCAAGATTGACACAAAACTGTGAAATGACACTCCACTGCATATACTGTAAAATATCACCATGGCCCCTCTAAGTCTTCTGAAACTAACTATAATCAAAACGTATATCAGATTTATTCTATTCTACAATCCCTTCTAATTCACTTATAGACCTGTACCAGAAAGCTCAAGAAGCTATTGGACTACCATCTCCACTAAGAGCTTTGGACTTACTGCAGTTTGGAGAGCATTTATTTGAGGACACCCCAGTTCTGATCTTGTCTCATAACCTCAATACAGGCATCTGGGGCTCAACCACAGAATGCTGCTCCATTCCTGCCTACCTTCTGTTACATGGCTTTTTCTGAGGCATTTCCATTCTTGCATGCATTGCTGCTGGTACCTTGGTTTTTCAGACATGGCCTTAGTCCTTCCATGTATAAAACATAAAACTCAGTCTAGCTGCATGTGTACAGGGCCTTCTGCACTTTGTATATGTTTCTTTGTAATGTTTTCCTTGTTTAGCTAGTTTGCACATATTATCCTCAGAGATGTGCATCTTCTGTTGCTGAATTCCAACGTGTCAAGAAACATCACTGAATTACTGGTAGAAACTTGTCCTTACATTTGTATCTCACACCTTAACTAATTATATGACAGAAAAAAATAATAGAAATTAACACTTTTTTAATACTTATTACTTTGTCTTGAAAGACAGTAGGACAAAATCATTTAACTTATTTTTCTTTTACTGTACTCTTCACTGGGCTCATAATCTACTTCTGTTGCCTGACGTTCACTGGAAGTTCCCTTCTTTTTTGCCCCTCCAATACACACAATATGTTGTTCTTATTAGAGTCATTGGGACATTCTTCTGTTGAAGCTGCATCATTTTGAGATTATCTGTTTTGTTGCAAATATTCAGTAACATACATGCTTCAGGTTTGTCTCATATCAAGGCAATCTGTCATACTTTATTTCATACTACCCTACATTGCTTCATCAGGCCTCAGGCTGTTTATGGGTAACTTCAAGTATTTAGGAAGTTCCTTATATTGTGTTCTAACACATTTCATCAACTTACATTATATATATACACATATATATATATATATATATATATATATATATATAGTTAGATATATAGATAGATCAGACTTCTCAACTGCTATGAATTTGGCCCTTACATTTATGCTTGCTCCTCGATGATTTACTGATCTTCCCCATAGGCAGACCTGTGTATGGATACCTACTTTAATAAATAAATAAACTAAGCCTATACAGTGTTTTTTGTCAGTAACTATATAGGGCCTAGTATAGAAATACCTCCTATAATAAATAATAAAAAAGTGCTCCTATCCTATTTCTGACCCTCTGCTATAAGCTTATTAGTGCGTATGTGTATAAATATAAATATATATATATATATATATATATATATATATATATATATATATGGGTCTACTCTGTTTGGTTGAAAACACATTTGGTTGGAACTGACCACTAAGCACACTTGACTGAAAGCTCACTTCACTGAAAACTCATTTAGTCGAAACTCATTTCGTCGAAAGTAATATATGGCCTTTACCCCACTGTAGTGTGATCCTGGAGTTAGAATATAAAGTAAGGGGGGTTAGAGTTAATTTGTGTTGTGGAAATATTTGTTCATTGCACTTGTCAATATACATGTCTATGGTTTAAAACATTTCAAACAGGTGGGGGGGCTATGCCCCCCACACTCCCCTTACTTTATATTCTAACTCCAGGATCGCACTACAGTGGGGAAAAGGCCATTTATAACTTTCGACGAAATGAGTTTGGACCAATGAGTTTTTAGTGAAGTGAGCTTTCAGTCAAGTGTGCTTAGTCAAGTGAATTTCGACCAAATGTGTTTTCAACTAAACAAAGTAGACCCATATACATATATATATATATATATATATATATATATATATATATATATATATATGTCTGCACAATCTTATTCTTTTATCCTTATCAGTGTGATCCATACTTTGCACAGATAACATCAATTTTTTAATTGTACAATACACAGCAGTGCATGTTTAACAAGTAACTTGCATTAATTTGCAATTAGTTAATTAATTAATTAACTTAAATACTGTGTTTACTAATGTTTTTTCCACTCCATTTCTCGAAGCAAATTATTTATTTTCTGTTGAAATAGTAACTATACCAAGGATACATTATTATTAGTCAAGTAGCAAAAGTGTCATGAATTTTAGTGCAAATTAATGTTAATTAAATTGTTTATAAACTCTTAATATTTACAATACATGTTTTAAAAAGACTCTTAGACATCTTTAAATCAGCATGCACTAAAATCTGGAAAAAATAATTTACCAGAGTATTTTCAAACAATTAATAAGTGAGTTTTAAAGTCCCTTTTATGGATTTCTGGCAACGGTTTTCTTATACATACATAAGATGCATATAAACTCCACAGCACATGATGTATTGTCAGCTACATTTTAGCTCTGTCATTGTCAGTAAATGTCAAATGACATTACTGAATTGCTTCCAACTGTTTTGTATTACTAACCACTTAGCCTGAGTGCCTGATAATTAGTCTGATAATGGAGACTTTTCAGTTGTCTGGTCTAATTATGTAGGCTCTTGTGTTCACTTATTTTTTCTTCACTGACAACCTTATCCCCTAGTGTAACAATAAGGGCAATATTTTATGAATAACAAAGGACTTCTAACTTACTTGAAACTGAAATAAATGTAATATGCTGTCATTAATAACAAGTTGGCATTCAAAAACTTTTCCCTGGTGGTAACAATCAAATTATTCAACAGTACTTCACATTTTATGGCTAAATTAGTAAAGAATCCAACCCAAAATGCATGTGTCACACATTATGAGGTATGTTACTCATTCTGTCTCTCAGATGCCCCATACTGCAGGAAGGTAATACCTTTCTACACTGCTCAATGACATTTACAAATATAAATCAATTTATGATGCTTAACTGTCTGTAAACATTACAAGTATTGCTGTACTTAATTGTAATCTACAGTAAAATTTGATTACGTATCATATATTTTGTGCATTTGTCTCACACATACGCACACACACACACACACACACACACACACACACACACACACACACACACACACACACACAAACAAACATGTCATATATTCCCCTAAATTATATAAGAAGCATATAGCCAGTAGCTAAAAAAAAAAACAGTAATCAGTTATCACATTTATGGGTTTGAAAGCTTACTTGGATCATCCATTTTGATCAATTTTTGTGCTGCTCTGTGGTATTATTACATTTTGTCCCCAGAACTCCCACAGAGACATTTTTTGATCTTTTTATCCAAACTCTGTTCAGTCATGAATCCACATTTATTGAGTTAATAAGGAAGTAAGCAGTTCTTTAATGGTTTCCTTAAAATATGAACTGTATTACAGTTATATAATGATACTCACCCAAGACTGTCTTCTTCGATGATGAGTCCAGGAGGCAGTATCCCCTGTTACATATTACATCATCCTGTTACTGGTATTGTTTGATGGTGTTTCAACGGAAAAACAAGGAATAAACTGCAACCAGCCTTAGCTGTCCACAAATTTTACATGCTATGTGTTGTTTAGTCTATATATGCTGCACTTGTTCAAGCAACAGTCCATGTTTGGTCATCCAAACAATTTTCAGAAAAAATACTGTTTCAGATAACAGAATTGTTAATTGTATATTTTATCATCCTTTTTATAGTTTTTCATTTTAAGATCTCTAAGGCTGCATCTCTTACCTTTTCAGCTTGAGCCCTTACATATCAGTAGTTAGATACAAACTGTTTCAGAAGTGATGCTATTGTTATAGCAATGTGATGTATGTTTATATTAAACTCCGTCATCATAGTGTCAGAGCCATAATATGGTGGGTGGTAAGAGACAGGCTACATGGAGAAAAGGGTTCTGAAAGGATCAGATTTCAAATTATTAGGGATGGTGCTGGGCAAGCAAGTAGATTTTGTTGGTTCTTAAATTGAGAAGGTGGTAGGATGGAATAGAAGCAGTGAGCATAACAAGAAGCAGGATTTCATATTGTGTTCCAGTGGCTCTGTATTAATGAGGAAAGAGAAGAAAGACAGTATGACACCAGCAGGAGGAAGTCCATGAGGATGGAAAACAAGGCTGAAAGAGAATGCCATATGGCAAGGAGAATCTAGGGTTGATTTAATGGGAATGCATTGACAGAAGGTGAATGCAAGAAACTCAAAGATAGTTACTAGCTATGCGGTCAAGGAGGTCATTAAGGAGCCTAGCATAGTTGCCCAATTGCCTGAGAGCACTGTCTTATTAACTAGCTTACTCAAAGTCACAAAGTTGATAAACAGAAGCTGGTTGAATCAAACCCTGGACTCATAACAATCAACTGTTGCATCATAATTTTTGCCTGTTTCTCATAAAATTATGTTTTTTTTCTGGCAAATAACTGTCAAATCATTCATGTCTAAAGTCAGAAAATAATGGCAGACATTTAAGTTTTAGACTTCATATCTTTCAGAAAATTCATGCTAATGCAAAACCTTTTAGTCTATCAACTTTCTAAGTTTGTAAGAGCAATATTTAAAAAGTGTCCCCTATTTTTAGGCCTTTGTCCCCTCATTACCTGTGGCTTTCTTGCTCTAAGAGGTAGAAAGTTATGCCTGGACTATAGGAAGTAGCTGTTTGACAGCTTATTGCCTCAAACTTCCTTGCTAACAGCCAGGGAGAGAAAGTAGGGTAAGGAAGAATCACATGGTAAGATCTGAGGCTGAAGAAGAAGGAATGGGACAAAGCAAACAGCCAGGAAAAGTGAAAAGAAGCTAGGAGTTGGAGATACAGAATACCAAACAGGTAGAAGAACTTAAGAAAAAGGGTTTTTGCTTGGGAGAAGGAGACAAAGCTGGTGCATATCTCGCATGAAGACTGAATGTAGAAGGGATGTGCATACCTCTCAACTGTCCAGATTTTCACAGAATGTCCAGATTTTTGCCTCATATTTTGGTTTGTTCCTCATAAAATTTGTGATTTGTTGGATGTTTGTGGCAAATCAGTGAGGATTGACTTCACTAAAAAAATGACAGCCATTTCAGTTTCAGACTTCATATCCTTCAGAAAATGCATTGTAACACAAGACCTTTTATTCTATCAACTTTCCATGTTTATGAGAGCAATATTTAAAATTTGCCCCTGTTTTGGGGGCTTTGTCCGCCATTATTTTAGGATTTATCCAGATTTTTCATGCTATGAAGTTGAGAGCTAAGGGCAAGATAATATTTTTAATTCTGCAATGCAAAAAGTAGGCAATTGATACATAGAAGTGGAAGTTTTGAAAAGGATGACTCAGTTATTGGATCGTCTAATGTGAACAGATTGGGACCAAAGAAAAGAAATGGTGGAAAGAGGATGCATACTAGATGGTTTTGAATAGAAAAGATCTGGGAAGGGAGGATAATGTAGAGCTATGCAAAAGGAGTGGAAGGAAGGGAAATAGGCAGAGGTCTGAAAGAAGGATATCAGCATGACATGCTATGGGTTTGTTTGTTTGTTTGTGTCTTTCGGCTTTTCGCAGTTAGGGGTCGCCACAGCGGAACTCCAGTCTGCTAATGATTGGCAGTTGATTTTTACATACCGGCTTGCCAGGCCTGACGCACAACCTTCAACGAAGGTACGCCCATTCATACATGTCTCCACGCAGAAGACTGTCTAGCTGAGAATCGAACCGGACAGCATCTTACTGTGAGGTGACAATGCTACCGCAGCACCACCACCGCGAGATCATGACATGCTATGGGTATGCTACTGAATTTTACAATGCACACACACACACAGGAAACTGGAAAGAAGGCTGAGCAATTAGTGTAGTAATTGCTCCATGGATAAGAAACTACCCGACTTTAAGACAAATGTAAAGGTTGCGGTGGCATTACAGAAGTTAGGGGAGTACCAGTGACATAGGTATTTGCAAACGTGTCTCAGTAATTAATGCATATACCAAAATTATGACTAAAATGCTATCTGATAAGTTAGAAAACATGCTTATCCTAATGTGTGGAACATACCCAAGTGGGCTTTGTTAAAAAAAGGCATCAAAAGACCAAAAGCAGTTGTCTTTTAGGTTTATAGCTACATATCAGATGCCAGGAGAAGAATATAATGTAGTGCGTACTAACATATAGAAAGCATTTGATCTTTGAAGGGCCTTTTATTGACAGACGCATTGAGAGGAATAGGAATGGGAAAGAGGTTCAAGATGTGGATGACAGCTGTGTTATATAGTCTTAAGATAGCATTATTAGTGAATGGGTAATGTCCAAGGAGGTACTTATGCTGAACTAGAAATGGAAGCAGTTGCTTTAGCTCCAAAACCGCTATCTCTTTATAATTGCGTTTCTTCTTTTTTTGAGTCCTCCCCTCACAAGACTATTAAGCCTCCCTCTCAGCTATAGTGTCAAGCCATTTGTTACTCCTCATAGTGACGACCTAAGAGCCCATGCTTTCCCTTAGAGGTAAGACTCAGATGCTGAAAGAAGTGTTACCATCCACTGTTGGAATTTGGGCTTTTTTGTTTGCATCTATATTCCACGCCATAACTGCAACATGCGTAAATCCTTGCCTACTTCAAGTGCACATGTGCTACCACAGAAACAGCATCAATTTCACGGTGTTGTGCCACAGCCCTCCCTCTACAGCAGCTGTAGCCTCTTCTCTGAGGTGTGTGAGATGCGACTCAGTTCCCTTCTTGTGTCAGCTCCTTTGGCTGTCAGGCCTGCAGTTACACCTAAATTTTGAAACAGAACTCGGGCTCTGATCCGTCTCTTCCAGCGTAGCTGGCTCCGTCAGCACTATTCTTTTTGCTGACTAAAGGAGAAAGTAAAGGAGAGCAGGAAACCAGTAGAGGAAATAACACTTTATAGTCGTTTACAAATTTTTTAATTTCAAAAGTTGAGGAGGTGAAAGATCGATGCAAGAAGTAATATGGTAATTTAAAAACATGAACTGGAAATCAGGCTTGGAATGTAATACAAAATGTTTTGTTAGGTCAAGGGGAAGGGAGAGAAGCCCAACCTGGAACAGAACAGATGCAAATGTGAAATACTTGGTGTTTGATGTCTGAGGAAATGTAAGTCAGGCAGTGCAAAACACTGTCTGGTGATTCTTGTAAAAGAAAAACAGCTGCAGAAGTGAAGAGGAAGTGTTAGATCCTACGCAGAGAGGATAACCATAATCAGAATGATGATGATGATGATGATGATGATGCCATGGATGCTTCATGCTCTGAAGCATATTCTGATGATCTATAAGGCTGCAACAGCAGAAGAGATGAAGAAACTGGACAACAGACTTCCCAAGAATAGGTTAGAAAAACAGAAGAGGAAAGAGATGGCATGAGGATGGGCAATGCCGTTTTTGTAGACTGTGTGGTAACACTCATTATTCTGCAGTGGGTACGTTTTATGTATTTGCTTGTTTGCTTGCTTGTTTGCCATGTAAGTGTGCTGGTCTAGAGATACTTTACAGCCATGAACTGGGTCAAAAGCACAAAACATGCACAAACATATATTGTTAGCAGCTAAAATTCAGTTTAGGTAATTCATATTAGTTCCAGCACATAACAGATAAATATAAATAACTGCCATTAGTTACATTACAGCACAAAGGGAAAGGAGTAATATGGAATTATTAAATAATGACAGGTAACCTGCAAACCTTCAACCCAGCCAATTTGGATTTGTCAAGGGCAGATCCTGCCAACTTAACCAGGTTGACTTTTTCAAAAAGATTGCTGAAGCAAATGATGAGGACAAATTCATACACAATGCATATCTAGACTAAGGCATTTGACATCATCCCACAATCAGGTATTATAAATAAACTCTTACAGCTAAATGTATGTCCCTGTGTAACTCATTGGATAGCAGACTGGCTCACAAATAGAACCCAGGAAATCCATGTGAGCAGCTCAACCTCCCCCAAGAGACTTATCAGTAGTGGTGTACAACAGGATTCAGTCCTTAGGTTACTCCCTTTTGGTATGCACTTCTTAGAGATGAAAGCAAATGCTAAGGGTTTATGGCTGACCAGTTTTGCAGATGACTGTAAATTTGGTGCCATTATAAACTCCCCAGAGGACAATATCCTCCATGGTGGCCTTCCACAAACAAATAGCTGGTGTTAAAACTAAGGACTAAAGCTAAATGCCAAGAAATGTACAATAGTATCCTTCAGCAAGCATGACTTCTTTTGTAACTATTAGATTGACAACAGACCCAGGAATTTGACAATGAACTGTCTTTAACTACCACATATTCACTATTGTATTATTTATGCATTTATTTATTTATTATTTATTGACATTTGATTACTGGGAAAGTCCAACTGGGTAGCTGTCCATTTTCAGTGGAGGCCCATGGAGAAAAGCTCCAAAGTATTACAGAATCATTTTAAGAACAATACTTTTACAGTCTTCAAAAATAATACAAAACATATAGAGTTTAAATAACTACTCTAAATTAGACATAATATGATAGCATTGGTTAAACATAGACACAACTTATATGACAATGATTTGATATTTAGAGAAATGTTAGCCAGTTTAGAAAAATTAAAGATAAGTTAGTATAATACAAAAAGGAATGTCAATATGAAGTGAAAGAAAAAAAATAGGGTTATGGCATATATAAATAGAAAGTCAGTGGACAAAAACTGATTGAAGTTAGGAAGTGAGTGAAGAAGGGGGAGTAAGAAGGTGCCAGGCATGAACAGGTAATTGTTCATATTTAAGGAAATAGTTTATCCTGGGGTTGAGCAAGAACAGTGCCAGATTTTAGCTAGAAGCCTTTCAGAATGGTTTTAAAGGACTGGAGGGAGTGTATTACCTGATGGATATAGGTAAGGAGTTCCTGGCCTTAGCAACATGGTATGAGTACAAACCATGCCTAGCAGATTTGATAGGTTTGTGGACAGAGGAAAGTTTTTGGTCATTGGATTGTAATGACCAAGTGGAAACATACTTGTGTATTATAGTAGTTAGTTCTGAACAAGCAGATGGATGCTGGATAATTTTATAGGTGGTAAAAAGTTGTGCTTATACTAGTTGATGAGGTAGCTGTAACCAGTTTAGGCTTTTTCATGCTATACAGTGGTGGGTTCTGAAAGAGGTATTTCCTGAAAATTTAGCTACTTTATTATAGCATTGTTCAACTTTTGCTTTTACTGATGCCTGAACATTAGAAAGGATGAGGATGCCATAAAGTATTGAAGGGAGGAGCAGTGGCAAGTGAATTTGCATTGGTGAGCAAGTTTTGGCTGTATAAAGCATCCTTAATTTTTGATGATTTTTTTAATGGAGTTTTGTAAATATAGGTAGAATTTGTGATTACCATTCACTATCACCCCTAATAATTTGCTATAAGAAGTGATTTTAGTGGTTGCATTATTAAGTGAAAGGATTTTTTTTTTCATGAAATGAGATTTGGGGAAAAAGAAGTTTTTTTTTTTTTTTTTTTTTTTTTTAGCATGAGTTGTGAGTTACAAAACCATGTAAGCTTCGTGAGTAATTTTTTTGAGAAGTGCCCAGTTGTCTGATGTGCATATGAGTGTGGTGTCATCTGCGTATTGTATTAGGAATGCCTGTTGTGTGGATTTGTAAGCAAGTCTGTTTTTCCTTGCACAGCTTATATCTAAGGGTATGATACTGAGACCCAGGTAGGTAATTATTCCACTGAACTCAGCTCTCATCAAGCAGATCACTGAGTATAGTGCAACAGTTGCCATAACTGAAATGACTGCAGTGTATTCTCACTATAAAATCTAAGGTGTAAACCATAACAATTATACTAATCATTCTTAAAGCATTGTCCCTCTTCTTGGTGCACAAATTGTTGCAGTTGCTGTAACACAACAGATGCAGAACAATCACTTCGTAGTACATAGGACTTCATCAAAACAAAATTCAGGACTGGATATGAAATCATTTAATTAGCCTCTCAAAGATTTTTCAATGAATTAAATACTAGTTAAAGAAATTAAAATTATACAGCTAAACAATCCGCAAGATTCAAAAAACTCCATGTAGGCTATGCACAGAGCCTACATGGAGTGTACCTGCTACCGTGACGGTGCTCATTGTGTGACATCACACAATGCATATTAATGAGGCACTGTGCATCTAAGCAAGGTTTTGTGGCTCACGGCAGTGTTGATGGCTGTGAAACTTTGCAAATAAACATGGATAGCAATTCCGTGTAAGTCAATGCACCAATGGTCAGCGGATTTGTGCAAAATGCCACAATGAACACCAGGGCTACACAGATAGCACTGATTCTGAACAACATTTCTACACAAAGGCCAACATAATGCAAATATACATAAACAAAAATAGGAATATAAAATGTCGCAATGAAATGTGTTATAATGAAACAGAAACATACCTGCCATCCACTTTGAGCAAGACTAAATGCAAACATAATTGGAGGACCACAGCATAAAATATGTACAGATATGTAATATTGCACTTCCACATATAGAAAGTTGATTGAATAAAGAGGTTGTACATTAGCATGAACTGTCTGAATAGTATATACATGTTCCTGGATTCGAACCCAGTACCATCTGACCCCCAAAAAGGAATGGATCAAATTATTAATAGGTGGTGCCATAGAGTCAGTTAAGTAGCACATCTTTTATACAATCAGTAGTAATTGTCACAGTTTAACAAGGATTTCCCTTTGTACTCCCCTGTGCTTGCTCCCCATATTACCACTGTCCTATCTTCCCCATTTCTTTTTTTATAAAGCATTATTACACGATGGTGCACATCGCACACCTTTGGTTAGCAATGGTGAATGACACCTGTATATAAATGTATGTCAACGTATTATAGACACCTGTAAAAGTACTACATACTTCTGTATTAGAACTCAGTACCATCTGACCCAAACATCAAGGAATATATCAGGGCATTAACACATGCTGCCACAGAGTCAGTTTTGCAGTAGATGTATTTCAGACAATCAATTCTGTCACAGTTTAGCATGGAATTCCTATTGTTCTTCTCCCTGCTTGCTCCCCATGTCACCACTGTTCTATGTTACACATTTATATCCATTAAAGCATTATAGAGCTATAGTGCATATTGAGCACCAATGAGCAACAATGCTGATACAAAAACATTTAAACGTATTAGACACAGTTGTATTTGGACCCATCTGGCCCCAAAAAGGAACATATCACTGCATTAAGTGCATTAATACCTGCTGCCACAGAGTCGGTTAAGTAGCAGGTGTATGTAACAGCAGTTAAGTCTGCCAGTTGCCAATTCTTTTTTGGGGGGGAGTGGCAGATTGTACTGGGTTCCAATACAGGTGTTTGCAACACTTTCAAATACTTTTACATTTGCTCTGTTTAACATCGAGCAAACGTGGTGCTTGAAGGTGCACAATGCCAAGCATCATGTTTGCAAGATGGCAAGCATCTCACAACACTTTCAGTGTGTGCATTCTCAGTAAATGCAATAATTGCAATTGACAAGAAAACATCATTCTACATTGGTCTTTATACATGGTAGGCATGGCAGGCATGTGTGGTAAGGGATTAAGATTCCATGCTCAAAGATGGGGTGTCCAGGAGTTCAAAGTGTTTTTTGGACTCCTACTGAAGGAACATATGCCAAGGCTATTGCAGAGGGCCTATTCTGGCTCAGAGTACAAGCCAGAGGCATGAGATAGTCTTGCCTGGGCTGTGACCAGTGCTACTGGTATCCCCTGCACTGGTGAGCAATGTAGACACTGCTACAATGACCTCCAGAGGAGGAAGAGGGATACCCTCAAACACTGGATCGAAGAATGTAGGACTCCCATCACCTCCACAAAAGAACAGGCAACTGACACTTCTGGCTAGCAAAACATCTTTGAAATGCTAAACGTACTGTCAAAGGACCTGTCCCTGAAACATGTTTACATATTTTCCCACAGCATTCTTTTCTATGTATTTTCATGTCTTGCCAATCATGTCTACCTCTGAAATGGTTTGACAAACATGGCCGTGCCCTCAGTACACTTCTAAGTAATGCATACAGATAGTGTAAAAGCCTGTGCTTCACATTATTGTTAAATGCATTCCAGCATATGCAGTGTGTAGGTGACAAAATGGGACCATATCTTCTGAGATTCAATACTCCTCTGTAACATATATCATGAAGAAAATGCTTCCCCTGTCACTGTTCCAAACATATTGAATTCTCTTCAACATCGGTTTTCCTAGCTACATGGTTGCCTTTTTATATGGTGTAGATTATTAATGGATTGCAGTTGTCAGTGATACTGTTTCAGAGGAGGAAATCACAACAGCACTGCAGGCTGCCTTACTTCCATTGGGTGTGTCAGCTTAGATCTAGAAAATGCCTTTGGAGAGATGACAGGCCTTTCTCATCAACATAACACAGAGGCTACAAACCATGCCATGATGTATGTGAATAGATTAAAATCCATGTCACTGTAATCTGTCTGGTATAGGATGAGGTCATGTCTGCCTGGCCTCCAGCCCACTGCCTGACCATGCCCTGGTGGGATTATTACATATCTAAAACTATCACATAGCTGATGACATCAGCAGAGTATGTTGAGGCCAGAATAAGTGTCCCACATGCTGATGTAAAATGCTCTCAATATTGTCAAGCAACAGCTCACACACACACACACACACACACACACACACACACACACACACACACACACACACACACACACACACACACAGTACTTAACACAAGCACCATGGCACAAGTCTGATTTAAAACATGAACTAGCAAAACTAAACAACTGGATAAACAAAAGAACTACTGAAGAACAATACCGGTCACCTTCTAAATAAAGTTTAATATGAAGTGCTTTTCGTCTTGCTCAATCGCAAGACTTCTTCAGATACAATTACATTCATTTAAACCAATTACCAAATTGTTCCAGTCATGTGACATTCCGAAATAAGTAAAATCACAGCTCTCCTATGCAAGATACCTATGCAATTAACCCTTCAAACACAGGCTGAAAGCCTGTTGTATAACCCATGTATTAAAAATAACTGGGAACATAACATTTAAATGAAGCACATTTATCACAATTATTAAGATTACATATCAAAATATATTAAAAATGATTATTATATAATCACTATTTATATACATTTCTTAACTTTATCTATTTAAACTTTTTAATTTCAAAATACAAAAAATGGAGCAAGTTTCATTTAGTCCAGGGTAGTGGTAAGAATTAGTACAAAGTTGCCACAAAAGTTCTAATATTTCCAGTAATTATGTTTCTGGACCACCCCTGCCATCTGGTATAATGCAGTTGATTGCTCTAAATTTAAACCAATGTTGTGGATGTTGAATAATATGTCTTGCTAAGGCATTTTCTTGTTTTAATCTACTGATACCATACAGATGTTCATAGATCTGCTCTCTCAGTCTCCTCTTCATTTTGGCAATATAAAAGGCAGGACAGTTCTGACATAGGGCTGCATATACCACAAGTTTAGACTGGCAATCAAGTTTAACTTTCGTTCTATATCTCTGCCCCCTGATAGTAAAACTCTGTCCAACATCAATGTGTTTACAATAATTACACATAAGGCCACTATGATTACCTAGTCAAGGTGTCTTTGTACATAACCAGACTTCCATGGCCAACAAATGTAAAATAAATAGATAAAAGTATAGACTTCTCATATTTCATCTTACTATTTGTATTAAAAATAGTTCCTGAATTATCCAAAATCAGGGAATAAAAGCCAACTTTTCTTTAATACTTTCTCATAAATAGGTTAGATAAAATAATCCAGGTAGCCTCTTTGTTTAAATAAAGTAACCAGATAAACAAATTCACTGGTAAAAATGAATACATCTGATATCATCACACTGGACCATATTTATTAAAGCTTTATTATCAAATCAAAGATGACAACTACTGAAATGCAAATAAGAATTTGCAAAAAGATTCCTTCTATAAATATTGAATTTAAAACTTTTATTTTCCTTAACTTTGTCAATATAAAATACAAATAAGTTATCCCCTGATTTGAAGTTGCATAGGTGAACTTTAAAAATTCAGTAGTACTATTAATATAGTGGACAGATTCAATTTCTTCCTTGCATCCACCAAAGGAATGAAAATATCATCCAAACATATTGATAAATACTGCAATAATTTGTACATTCAGATCCCATACAAATCCAGTTCCCCAGAAATACAGTGACTATGTTCACAAAAATGGGATTACAAGGTTTGGTTGTCATTGCTGATTCCCAATGTTCTTATCCTCTTCTTGGTATCTTATAGATTTTTGAAAAGTGACCTGTGTTTTATGTATAGAGCCTTAACAAACTCAACCCTGAAGGAGCTGTTCCACATTCACAAGCCCAATGGTAACGTTAACATTTATTCAAGAGATCTGTCTATTTTGCAACATAAGTAGGACATCTTGGGGGACAGGTATATATCACAGAGGATACCACTTCTATAGAATTGTCTTCCATTCCTCATAAAGAAAAGTGCTTCTCTTATTCTATTCAACATAAGTTGAATGAATGAATGAATGAATGGGAAACCTCAAATTTACCCCCTGTTTATTATCCATTTCCTTCATGGATAGGGGCAATAAGCAAATGTCCTAACATTTCTTCTTCTGCCCTCCTCTGGGTTATTCATGCACAAGAAAGAATAAAAAAATACAATGGTAATTTAATGCTAGGCTTCAAAGGCTCATAGGTTGATAGGTGTATATTAGGCTAATGACAACTAGGATCTTTATAAGCCTGGCCATGCAACCCAAAAGTATCCCACAAGTTTTGTGCCTTAGAGGTTATTTTCAGGGGAGTATGTTAGTAAGGGCATGATTTAACAGCTGCCTCTATCCATCAGAGACATAGGTGTCATACCATGGGTGAATTTCTGATTTCCCATTCACTGGTCCAGGATGCACTTGAATATGGTTGGGGAAGGGCTCAGCTTCACATGGATGGAAAACTTGAGAATTGGGGATTCTCTGAGATACATACGTGTCCCTCCAACATGTCCAATTAAGATGTCAAGCAAAGCTTAAATCCTTAGATGTACTAGTTCTCATGCTGACCATTTTGTGGATATACAAAAGATCCATCAGAGCAGGATCTGAGGAAGCCTTGCATGCCAGACATAAATTGTATCCCAGCAGTCTATAGGAAACAGAGTATAGAGATAGGGCTTTGAGGTGATCTGCATAGGACATTGTGTTTACCCCCAATATTCTTTTTGTGAGGAGCATCTGTGGACATTCCAGTTGCTGCATGTGCCTAGTCAGGTACATACCAAAGGGGACATTATAGTTGATGGTTTTGATGAGGGCCAAGTACAGTGGCACAATGACTTCCGTGGACCTGTGTCCAGTGAGAGATGGGTGATTGGGACTATATCTGTACAGTGTTTTGAAAATCAAGAATGATAGGACTAGAAATAGAAGCTGACAAATCTTCATAGGTAGACTCTAGCATCAAGTAGTTTGACAAAAGGAAGAGAACAAACAGAATGATAATCAGTGTTATCACTTAATGACATACAATTTAACAGATTATAATACATGAAAGGATTTATTGCTGAGGCATGCAGATTTTATTTTAATTCAAATATGTTTTAAGTGTTTAAACCTTAAGTACTTCACAAGAAAGGCTTAATACAGTAACAAATGACCTATAAATAAATAAAAACAGCAAAAATCTGAAGTAAAGACAGTAACAAGTGACCTATAAATAAATAAAACCTGTACATATCTGATGTTATTAATTCATAGTACTGCCTGAATGAAGTATAAATAAACCATGAAATAAATTCAATAAAAATGCCCAACACTTATTCACAATTTAACAACATCAAACAGAATGTAAATAAACAAGTCGTACTGCAGAAGCCAAAACTGAGGTAAGAACACATAGTTCCCATTACACAGCATCCATTCAACTATAGTAACTTTGTTATAATAATCAAACTAGAAACTGTCTTTGTCTTCTACAAATATCAGTTGTAACTTTACGGGAAAGAAATGGTTCAACAAACCAAAGAAATTTAATTCTCTTCTCCTGTAAAGCATCAAACAATTCCATCTTCAGTATTGTCATATGACTACAAGTGTTAAAGGTATAGCCACAAAAATAGGTAGTGCTTAACTTGCTATAGTATTTCTTCATTAATAATAACAATGTTTCCATCCATAGTGAAACAATATGTCTGTGCAAAATACACAGCAGTGTTAACAACACCTCAGTCTTCTGCAAATGAAGTAAATAAAACAAGACAGCTATAAATGCATCAAATTTCGACTTTCAAAATGCATGAAGTGAAAAGAAAAAAATGCTTATTCTGCCATGGAGCAGTCAAGTAAACAAAGGAATAAATAAATGTCAAGAAGCACTTCAGTCTTTTTATCATGTGGTGTCACTTCATGGCCTCAGAGACAATCACAAAAAGAAAAACAATTAAGCTTGTATTATGTTCATGTAAAATGCAGTTTTAACTGGCTACAGAATAATAACACATTGCAAAGATAGGACAGTGTAGCAGGCATCTTGGACCCCAGATTCTCCAATCCAGTTCCTCAAATCAGACACCTGAATAACATTAATAAATATTACGTCTAATTGTTTGAACCACTAATTGTTAGGCCTTCTCCAGTGTGCCACTCCTTCAGATAAACAAAACATATACCACTGTCCTCAAGCTCATCTGTGACACAGTATAACATCAGAAATGATAATTCATCTGGGTCCCAGCCCTATAGCACAGAGGGATAGAACTTGACTATGACACAGACAAAATGAGTTCAGTCAGCTTGTTGGTTACTGGAGGAGCCAGGCATGGGATGGTGGACTTTGGTCCACTACAAAACTGAATCTGGCCAAGGCCAGGAGAGCAATGTTCAACACTTGAGCTGCGCATATGTGCTTGACTGATGCCTGCTTGGCATTGCTGCCTAGTGAAGTCATATATGGGACCATGCACACCTTCCACTAGGACGAGGGCACTACAGGGCTCTCACATAAGTGAGTATGCATGTTAGCTGTGAAAGGATAAGGTGTAAGAGCTACAAAGGTAACCCAAAAATGTTGCCTAGAGCACACAGCACTAGAGAGACAACTTGGAATAATTCCTTAAATGACAGTTCCACTTGGTCAGCTGTTGTCCTCAGTGAATGGGGAGACAAAGGTCCAATTAGCCAATAGGAGGAGTGATGGTCAACAAGTAGTAGTAGAGAAAAAGAAGCAAAAAAAAACAGCTAGTCATCTAAAAGCTTCTTGAAAGCCAACAGTACCAGTCCCATCTTTAATCTGTTCCAGGCCTTTATCAATGTGGCCAATGCTTCCTGTCTCTTTTTTATCATAGGATCATAGGAGTTTATTAGGCTATTGACCCAGAGGTCATTTCAAGCCTAGCCATTTCATCCCAATGTAATACCATAGATACTCTAGTCAATAACCAGGATTATATTTATTAATGACTGCCCATAGGATCATAGGATCATAGGACATTAATTGGCTATTGACCCTGAGGCCCTTATAAACCTAACCAAGAATTTATCCCATGTTCCAACAAGTCAGCACCCTATGCCACTGTCCAGCAGGGACACATGTGGAATTCCAGGGGTGTATTTTCTGTTTCCCATCCAGTTATCAAGGTTGCGCTTAAAAAGGTTTAATGAGGTACTCTGCTTTATGTGGAGAGGGAGTCTATTCCACAAAAGGTGGAGTCTCTGGGACACAAATCTGTCCTGCCAATGAGTCCTATTGATGACACAGAGCAGGTTGAGGTTCTGCATGTGGGTTACTCAAGTGGAGCTTGACTTGCATATATGCAGCAGTCCCATCAGAGATTACTTTGTATGCCAGACAAAGGTCACCTCTAAGTAGTCTCTAGAAGACTAAGTACAGCGACAGGGCTTTTAGCCTATCTGTGTAGGGTAGATGTTTGAGGCCCTGGATTCTCTGGGTGAGGACCCTCTGTGGTCTCTCCAGCTGCTGTGTGTGCTTTGTGAGGTACATGCCGAAAGGGGCATTGCGCTCAATAATTGGTCTTATAAGGGAAGGATATAGGGATGTTATGACCACCTTGTCCCTGGATGAGATACCCTTACTAATGAGGTGGGCTATGATGAAAGCTTTCCATACAATGGAGGCAATATGGCGGTCAAACGTCAGTTTGCTATCAACCTGGGTGCCCAAGTCTCTCACAACTGATTGCATACTTAGTGCCTTATTATCAATCTGATAATTTGTGGAGATGTCATTCTCCGCAAAAGGGATAATGATGCAATTTTTGGCATTCAGTTTGAGGCCATGTTTCTGGCACCAGTCATTTATTTGGATGAGACCTTCTTGTAGGATGTCCACATCACTAGAGGAATTGATGACAGCACCCAGCTTGCAGTCATCTGCAAACTTGGTCAGCCATAGCCCACTAGATTTGGCCTGCACCTCTGAGAAGTATATCCCAAGCAGTAGAGGCCCAAAGACCGATCCCTGGGGTAAACTGCTTGTTACGGGGTCTACTACTTGAGGTGGCTTCCCCTATTTTGACTAGGTGGATTCTATCAGTGTGGCAGTTTGCTACCCAGAAGGGTTGTGAGCACTATCCCCTGTAAGAATTTATGGTGCCCCATCCACTTGTCCAGGTTCCTTTTGAACAGTGTCATAGAGGTGCTCTGCTTCACATGAATTGGCACCCAAAGATGATGCAGTTAATTGGAGACAAATCTTTCCCTCCAGCACATCCTATTCAAGTTGCAGGCCATATTTAGGTCCCTGGAATGGGTAACTCTAGTACTGCTTGATTTATGGATGTGCAGCAAATTCATTAGGTTTGGGTCGGAGATAGCTCTGTAAGCCAGGCATAAGTCACCCCAAAGAAGTCTATACAATACTGAGTATAGTGACAGGGATTTTAGTCAGTCTGTGTAAGGCATGTGCTGGATTCCCTTGATCTTCTTAATTAGAAACCTCTGAGGTCTCTGCAGTTCCTGCAGGTGCTTTGTATGGTACATACCGAAAGGGGCATTATACTCAATTATGGGCTTGATTAGTGACACAAGTATAGAGGGGTTATAACTTCCTTTGCTCTAGAGGTGATGCCTTTGTTAATCAAGTGTGCTATGTAGAAAGCCTTCCTTACTACAGTAGACACATGGTGGTCAAAGTTAAGATCGCAGTCTACTTGTGATCCCAGATCTCTTACCACTTTTTAGTTACATTGGGTATTGTTGTTAATTTTATAGTGTGAAGGGACATTGTTTTTACTGAAAGGAATGATAATGCATTTCTTTGCATTTAGTTTGAGACCGTGACTAAGACACCAGTCAATGGTCTATATAAGACCCTCCTGAAGTATGCTGACATCATTTGGAGATTCAGTAATTACACCCAGTTTCCAGTTATCGTCAAACTTGGTAAGCCACAGCCCTTTTGTTTTGGCCTGAACTTCTGAGAAGTATACACCAAACAGTAGGGGGCCCAGCAGTGACCCTTGTGTCACCCCGCTGGTGACAGGTCTGCTGGTTGATGTGGAGTCACCCACTTTGATAGTGTGTGACTGGTTTGTGAACCAGTTGGCAACCCATCTTACAACAAAGGGTTTTACATTCAGTTTACAAAGTTTATTAGTAATGACTGAGTTTGGGATTGTGTCAAAGGCCTTTGCCAAGTTATGGTATGCTGTGTGCACAGATTTGCCCTTGTCAATGGCCCTGGTCACATTTTCAAAGAAATCCACAAGGTTTACCATGTAGGATCTTCCCTTGACAAAAGCATGTAGTGTAATGGTAAACATTACACTAAGATCATCTAAAACTTAGCACTGCTGAACTCAAAAATTGGTAACCACTGTTTTTGTATCATCAGCCTCTTCCTGCATTGCAGTCTTAGATTACATCCTTAGATAGTAAAATTATTTTTCTCTTTTCAGCCTGAAACTTAACACTCATGGCCTAATCTCACGTCTAGCTGCCCAGGTCTTAGTGACTGCATGTACATCCCCTAGGTGTGAGGCTGTAAGAAGCCTAAATATCCAAAATCTACTTTTGTCTCTAACTAAAAACATGAAAGACCTCATTTAGACTATGATCCATAACCTTTATAGTCCTTCTAAAGAGTAACAGTGAACTCAACCCAGACCTAACCACTCACTTTTTTCAACATCAGAAGTATTTTCTTCCTGATCTTGCCTATGCCCTCCTCCATGCTGATAGCATCCAAAACAGGTTAGATCATATAACTGTTTTTTTCCCATCTAGCAGTTGCAGAATCTTGGCTCAAACAAGACTTCCTCAACTTTCAACACTTTCTAACCTCCTACAAATATGTCAGTGATGCCAGACCAGGCAAACAATCAGGTGGAGACTTTCTAATTATGTACTATAATAACCTAAACCCAAAAGTCATTTCCAAGGAAAATCCTCCTCAGATTTCTGTCCTAACAGGATTCTTCTAAAATTTCCAGTTCACAGTGGCAAACCACTACTGATTCCTACAGCGTAACTGCCTGCCCCTTCTTTCCAAAATAAATTCAAATCACTCACTACTATCCATAATAACTGTCAGAAAACCAATAACATAATCATTCTTGGGGACTTCAATATTAATTATCCTGGCCCTCTTTAATCTTATATAGGTACTATCCTAGCAAACCTAAGTCTCCTTCAACTCATAAATGAACCAACAAAACATTACCTCAGGTCTTCCAAATACTCCACTCTCGACCCGATTATTACAGACATGGAAAACTCCATCTCCAACATAAACAATCTGCCACCATCACTAAGTAACAACTGCCCAATCACCTTTTCAAGTGTCAACTTTCCAATAAAACTGACACTAATACTAAATGCCACCAGCAACCAGAGTAGCAGTAATAATGACAAACTCAGAACCTTTCTCATAGTCCACAACTGGAACCCTATACTCTTCTTATATGATCCAAATGCAGTGGCTGTAAGCCTAACCAACTTTCTACCCCAGCTGCAAGACAAATTCTTCCCACTTATCAACAGGCTTTATTAACCTACGAAAACTGAATGGTGATCCACAAAACCCAAACATCTTTTAGCTCTAAGGGAGAAAACATTGCAAAAATAGAAACAAATCCCTGCAACTAATAACCACAACTCCTTCATAGCCTTACATAACTTAGCCAAGAAGTTCATCAGAAGGCACAAAAGAAATCTACAAAGAAACAAATAACTCACTAGCATTTACCCAAACACTTGGAAAGAAGTTAACCTTCATATAGGAAGAAAACATCCTCATGACACCCTTTCTACAAATAGTATTCAGTGTGGTACAACAAAACGTTCTCCAGAGGATTTCCTTAAAGAATTTAGAATTTCACATCAACAAACTCCACACCTCCCACAGAACATGTATTGCCCATCCCACCACCATTCATCTGCCTCTTCTACACCAGTATGTCCCAAACGTCTTTATTCTACTTGAAAATATTTCCACTGACACCTTTCCTGAATCATCTGGCAATATAAACTCCTGATTCAGATATCACTGCAGAGAACATCTATGTCTTCCTCTCACCAACATAGATAATCGATGTCTCACACAAAACATCATGTTACATATTCGGATAACTGTTCTAATTGCACTCCCTTGCAAAGCAAAGCAACCCAGAAGATACCTCCCACTTCTATCCCATATCCATCCTCTCAATTCTGGGTAAACATCTACAAACGATAGTCCACACCCAGCTCTCTCTTTCTATCCAGCAGTACCACCTGCTCTTCCCCAAACATGGATTCTGGCCTGGATGAAGTACTATGAGATCACTTGTCCCCACCTCGTCTCCATATTCATTAACAAACTTCCTTGTGACCTCCACCATCTCACACTTATCTTCTATGTTCAAGACATTGATCACTTACCAATCAGGACACTCTCATACAAACATTCAATGACAACTCCGTTTAGACTTACATGACCTCCACCAATGGCTCATAAACCATAAACAACTGTTAAACACTACCAAGACCAAAACTATGCTCTTTGGAACGCAACAGAAAATTCACCAAGCACCTGACTTTTTAACTATCTTTGACTTACATACACATCCATTCCATACAGACCTATGATTATGGCTTGATCAGTCACTAAACTTCCATTTCCACATCAGCAGAGTGAGAGCCAAAATAAACTCCCTCCTCTTCTAGGCCAAAAAGATCTCCCCTTTTCTATCCCAACCAGCCAGAACAGCCACTGGCAAAGGAGTTCTCCTTTCTCAGTTTGACTATGGGCTTCCAATTTTTGCTTCTGCATCCAAGGAAAACATCACCACACACCAGACTAACTCTAACAGCATGTGCTGATTATTCACTTATCTCTCTGTGAGCATCACTGTATCATGCTAGAAAAAGCCAATCATCTAACCCTAAAACAAAAATTTGATCTACTTTTAAGATCTCAGCTCTAAAATCTACTCCATCTCCACATATTTACTCATCTTGCAGGTGGACTTCATGAGACATACTTCTCATATAATCTGTGGCACTAGTCACAAGCCACACCAACTCTCATTACCATAGAAACAAAATCCACAATACTGCACATCCCTTCTCCTCTTAGGCACCTACTCTTTGGTAAGATCTCCCCACTGACCTAAAGGAAATCTGCACTTAATTCAGAAAGCAGTTTAAAAAACACTTCTCCACCCAAGCCAAATGCTCCTGCTTCAACACAGGAAATATAACGCAACACAATATTCTTATCACCTTTCCAAGTGTCTTCTCCCTCAAGATTTACTGAAGATTGACCCACTTTATATATTGTATATTACACTCTGTTTGACTCTACATCACACTGTGCTTGCTCAATAGAATGCATCTATATATTTTTTTTCTTTGTGATTAGGCTGAACTACTTTATTTATATTTCTGGATTTGTTGTTTCTGAAATTTTTGTATTTCACCTGGGCTGGCCTGACATTGGTCAATAATGATCAGTGTACTACCCCTGTAAACACATATAAATAAATAAATATTTAAACACTCATTCTTGTATGCATATTATTACTGATATTAATAAGAAACAAGAGACAGTACTTAGGATGCATTAGCATGAGACCCCAGTACCTGCTTATATATACTGCATAAATTTGCTCTCAGCTTATCATGGTTTGCTCTGTAATCCTGTGCCTAATAAAAAAAATCAGTGTTTTTTTTATTATTAAAGACGTTTTTTTGTTTTTTTCTGTACAAATCATCATTATTTCTGCTATCATTATTACTAGCAATATTACTATTATTTATTGTTATTATTAACAGCAGCATCAGTATTAGTACTTGTAAATTCTGCATGAATGCAAAATAGCTAGAATATAAAAGCAGTTAACAAGAATCATTACATATTGCCTAACTCAAATTCAGAGCTTTATGATAAAAAAATGGGTACACACTTGTCCTAGTGATTTAGTAATAAAAGCCTGGACTAAAACATTGGTCTCCATACAGAGGGACAACTATCTAACTGAGGCTTGAATGAAATCATGTGCTAGAAAAATATTGCATGCTCTGTGGTCTGGTCTGGATTAAGGATAGTAGTACAAGACATTGTGTTTTCTTTGTACAAGTCAGGAAACTGTGCCTCTAGTAGGTACAGAAAAATCTTGAACAACGTTATAGTTACAACTATATTTTAAAGGTTTGACGGGAAATCATGAAGGAATATCAGCTGTATCATAAATACATGGAGATACAAGACTATATGATTTTAAACAAGGTAGCTTTTCTGTTACCTTTGAGGAAGTTTGCACTGTTTGGTGAAGCCTGAGAGCATGAGAATTGACCTCCATGATGAAACTTAGCAAACAATCTAACAAAAAAAATCCAAATAGCATTCAATTTGTCCTAAATGATTGGATTTGGTGTCTGACCAAGTAGTATTGAATGTAGAATCTGTGGAACTGGTTGATATCAAAACAGCAGTTAGCTCATCTGACTCATTCTGCAGATCCTCAAAGTAGCACACCCCTCCACTCAAAGATAGGGAGCAAAGAAAAAAAATCTGTTCTCTTCTCCCATGGCTGTAGAAAGCTGATAACTAGACGTATAGCTAGCAGCTTGCAATAGTTACTACTCACCTCACTTCATCTGTGAAGACACTATTAGTATTTACAAAACAATGCCAGTATTGCACTATTGCACCATTTGTATCTGCTGATTGTGCTTCTTGGTAGCTTGCACCCAGGGCAGACACCCCCTTTACCCAGTGCTAGTTATGCCTCTGTCTGATATTCCTATAAGTGTTAATATAAGTGGGTCAGATCCTAGTGAATTGTTGGTGGGATTCAAAGAGAATAATAAATAACAGAGATGCAGAAATGATGAAGACCATAAATTCTGATACAATAATCACTGAACAAGTGCAGTCTTGGTGTAAGGAGCTTAAATATCAAAATATCAGTCTGCAATTGGAAGCTAAGATGTTGAAAGAAAAAGTGGTAAAACAGGAAGAAAAGAAAGAGCTCTGCACGGCATTATCTCCATTTTCAGAGTTCTCTAGATGGTGGAAGGAAGTGATTCTGTGACTTATGGTGGAAGGAAGTGATTCTGTGACTTATGTGAAGATTAAATTGGCGGAGGAGACCATGTTGCATCTGAGAATGATTAAAATTGAAAGGGTCTGGAAGTACTGTTCCAGATAGAATATCTGGGTATTTCTTGGTGATACTTGAATCATTTAAGTCAAAATTCATCTGCTGACATTGTTATGTTATCCCAATGAGGTATATCAAATTGGAGAAGAATACTTTTCGAGAATGATTACAGTCTGTAGATGCACAGAGGAAAGGCACATTCTGAGCTGATAATTTTTCTGTGCCTAGCATTCTTCAGAGAGTATATTATTATTACTTTTGAAGATTCATAGGTTGCACTCTAGGCAACTAGAGAGGATGATCCAGTGAGCCAAGTTGGAGGTGATTTGGACCGGAACATTGTGGGTGGGAAATAAGGACTCATCTATTGAGGTGAATAGCTCAGATGACAGACTGGCAATTTCTTTATTGAGTCTGAGATGACTGGTATACCAGGAGGTATTTCCATTATATAGATCCAGACTGGTGCAAAAGCCAGCCTTAGTAGTTGCTTACCCAACTGGATAATGGCTGAGGATGTCATTTTGGTGAAAATGATCTGCTGAAGTAGCATCTACAAAGTAAATTTGAGTAATGGACTGAAGAAGAGAGAGTACACTGGTACTAGAAAAAAAAATAATTGTTATGTCTATTCTCTGAGGGTTCTATCATTTTAGAGGGACTGCTTTAATTGCAACATTATTTGAAAGATGTATTGAGTTTGAGACTCTAAAGATTTTAGTGATGCCAACTATACTATTGACAATAAATGGAACTTGGTATAGAATCTAGCAGGTGATATTAGATGGTCTTCTTTTCAAAAGGCAAACCTTGTACTCTTGGGTAGACATATAACTAAACAATCAATGTGAGTAATAAATGCAAGTAGTTCCACGGTATTTGTTTTATTGTTTTTATGATCATAAATATACCATTTAATAATTCTTTGTCAGCAAATCACTGTTATTACAGTCAAGTTGTTTTATATTTTAGTGTCATGTACTGCAGTTATGTTAAGTCATGTTCATAAACAACTGTGAACAGCTGGTACTAAGTCATGTTTATAAACAACTGTGAACAGCTGGTTCTAAGTCATGTTTATAAACAACTGTGAACAGCTGGTACTAAGTCATGTTCATAAACAACTGTGAACAGCTGGTACTAAGTCATGTTCATAAACAACTGTGAACAGCTGGTACTAAGTCATGTTCATAAACAACTGTGAACAGCTGGTACTAAGTCATGTTCATAAACAACTGTGAACAGCTGGTACTAAGTCATGTTCATAAACAACTGTGAACAGCTGGTACTAAGTCATGTTCATAAACAACTGTGAACAGCTGGTACTAAGTCATGTTTATAAACAACTCTGAACAGCTGGTACTAAGTCATGTTTATAAGCAACTCTGAACAGCTGGTACTAAGTCATGTTTATAAACAACTGTGAACAACTGGTACTAAGTCATGTTCATAAACAACTGTGAACAGCTGGTACTAAGTCATGTTCATAAACAACTGTGAACAGCTGGTACTAAGTCATGTTTATAAACAACTGTGAACAGGTGGTACTAAGTCATGTTTATGAACAACTGTGAACAGCTGGTACTAAGTCATGTTTATAAACAACTGTGAACAGCTGGTACTAAGTCATGTTTATAAACAACTGTGAACAGCTGGTACTAAGTCATGTTTATAAACAACTGTGAACAGCTGGTACTAAGTCATGTTTATAAACAACTGTGAACAGCTGGGGCAAATGAGAGGAAATGTATCAACAGACACCTGGCATAGTGTTTCATTTTTAAAGCAAGCAGGCATGTGGTTGTCTAAGTAAGGAATGTTCCTTCAGATTGTTGTTGCAATGTACATGTGTAGATGTATTTTAGAATGGATGAAGTATTATTTGATATTTGGTTGAAAAGTATCTATGTTGAGCCAATATGGGTGAAATGATTAGTTTTATCTCTTACAATGTGAATAATCTACTAAATTACAGCATAAAGTGGTTTAGTTGCACAGTCAGACATAGGTTGTAGTCGTGTAGGAAACATACAGGGAAGTACAACAGCATGCTTTTTTAGTGGAAGGCTATTGGTCTAATAGCCTTGCCTCTTTGTTTCATGGGTAATGTAGAAGAGAGGTAATAATTCCGATGACCAATAACTGGCCTTTTGAAGTGAGGACATTCTTGCTGTTGACAGGCCCCTATTAAGTAGAGCAATGGCACTCTAAGCAATGTCAAAACTGTGAGTCAAATGTGCAGAAACAACTTTTGGGGGTAATGGAGTTTTCTCCTTTCTCAACTATTGTGCAACCTGTGAGTCAGCATATATAATTTAAGGAGGTGTAAGACATATCCATCCATATAGGGTGTTCTAGGGGGCTTATCCAAAGAAGACGTACACTGAAGTTTACTAAAAGTGGTTTTATAAATTGGTTTCAGTGTTTTTGCATTTGCTATGATTACTCTTAATCTATCTTCATGAATCTGTTGATGAGCGAGGTTGGTAGGTTAGGCTGAAGGGTTAATAAAGAGTCTGAAGAGTTACATTGTTTGGTATATACATGCTACCTGAGATTACACAATGACATTTTAGGGACAGCATGAGGAATAGCATTTGGTGAAGGGGGTGTCCCTGTTTCTAGGGGACAGGAGCACATTTATGGCCTTTGATGAAGAGAAATGAACTTCCTGAGCTCTTAGAATGCCTAGTTTGGGCAAATATGTTGAACTGCTTGTTAAAGCAATGGCCTTTATCAATTTTACAATGTTAACAACACAGGTGAGTTTGCATGTTATTCTGATAGATTATATTCTAGTTCAAGACTAGATAAAATGGTTATAACTGCAGATTATGCTTATTTGAAAAAGAGGTTGCAATCCAGTCTGTTCTCTTTTCCAATCATACATCACTTCAGAGAGTTAAGTGCTACAGATAAGAATTATATGGAGAAACTTGACATTTTCCACCAGGGAGCACTGTTGTATACTGCTGGTAACATTTTACTATTATAAATGGTACACTGGACTCAAACCATACAGGTTCTGTGCGACAACCAATAGCCATCCATCATACAGCATAAGGATATGCATTCATATTTAAAAGTCTGTAAATAATGCCTGTATGGAGAATAGTGGCAAAGGCCTAGGTCAGTCCAGATATGTAGCATAACCACTATCTACTGCTTCAGTTACCTTTTCAAAGATATTAATGATGTTAACGAGACAGTACCTAGCTTCACCAATGCCAGATTGGTGACTGAGCAGTCTTAAGAGATTTTCAATGTTTAAAATAATGAGGTCTGAAGTAATACATTCCATAGCTTTGCCTATGAGGCTAGTGAAACTAATGAGGCCGAATTTACCAGGGTCAATATTTGGACAACTCTAACTATATTCCAGGTTTCAGGAATTTAACCAGTGTAAAGGCTTAGATCAAAGAGGTTAAGTTGGGGTTCAGATAGCCATATTTGGTACAAATAGTCAGGCAACCTAGTATATTATCAGGGCCTATGGATGACATGTTCTTCAGTTTTGAGAGCTGACAGAATTTGTTTCATAGGTGACTTCTGCAATGGTGCAGCAGTAGCATTGTTGCCTCACAGCAAGAGGTTCTCCCGTTCGATTCTCGGCTGGAGTGCAGGGAGTGCCTTCTGTGTGGAGTCTGCATGTCCTCCCTGTGGTTGGGTGGGCATTCGAAAGACATGCTTAAATGGGCATGCCTTCGTTGAAGGTTGAACGTCGAGCTGGCACCTCGCATTCATAAAAATCTACTGCCAATCATTAGCGGACCGGAGTTCCGCTGTGGCGACCCCTAACCGGGAAAAAATGAAAGACAACAACAGTAATTAAAAAGAGGTGGATGGGAATGTGGAATCTGTGGAATAGCTATAACTGTGAGCATAGTAAAATTTGAGTTAAATGTGTCAGCTAGGATACTGGAGATTTCCTTTGGGTCAGAATTTGTAGTACCATTGTCGACTAGTTCCATCCATTGTTGGGTATTAGCTCTTCCTTACTGACATAGCTAAAGAAAGATTTGTTGTTATTTTTTGTGGCTATTTTAAGTACGTACACAGTCTTGAGCTTCTTAATGGTTCCATTAAGCTGTTACCTGGTTGACTTATGTGTGCCCTTCAGGTAAGTAGAATGAGACCCCTTATAAGCACTAAGCAATGTTTTTCTCTTGTTATATACTTTGTTTATATAGGTGTTCCACCACAGGGATTTTGTTTCAAAATGTCTCATTGTATTTGGTGCAGATAGGGACTGCCTTATCAATACAACTATTTAAGTGAGAGTAGGATTCAGAGGTATAAGCAGCAACTTTAACATGGGATCCGTTAGAGGAAGATTATAGTGGAATTTATTAAGGTAATCAAGTTACTGAAGATTTGCTTTTAAGAAGTTTCTAACCACAGAGGTACTTATAGGGTGAATATTCCACCAGTTTAAAGGAAAATATCACTAATGTATGGACTAATTTAACAAGTCGTGATGATTCATATGAAGAAATGCAAGATATGCTCATATTTGTAGGGGATAGATCAGGGATAGTGGGTCTCCTAGTAGGATGATTAGTTATTTATAAAAGAGAGTTAGCATTTCTACTGTCAAGGAATTGCAAGGCCTCCAAACAGATAGCTGCCTTGGTCAACACATAAAGAACTAACAAATGTGGCACTGGTGAGGGCTACATTTTAAGAGCATATATCTGGGAATAATTTCATTATCTTGTATTTTTATTTGGCTGTTTCTAAGCTTTCCAATGACAGATAGAAAATAGTTTCAAATTTACAGGCATGGTATTTTTATTAATGTGTCATTGCTTTATAAGTTTGTTATATTCCAGTCTAGAATTTAATATCCCTGTTACTACAACGATGTACAGGAACTGAATGCTGTTTGAAAATAGTTTCCAGAACATCTATAGGAACCAAAACATGACAGATTAACCAGGGAGTTAAACAAACGTTGAAGCCAATAGGGGAAAGTAACGTCAAGCTTGATATCATCAAGTGGGAGGTCATTAGCAAAGTGAGGCGATCTGGTCAGAAACATGGAAGTGGAAATTCTTCTATTCCCTATGTGGTCCCTACATGGTGAAAATTCATGTGATGATGCAGAATACTTCATCACTGGCCAGTGCTGTCCAATGTGTGCACCAGTTCTGATGAAGTCTAGTTGTACTAGATGAAAGCGCTAAACCTTCATTAAAGTATGGAATTTATTCATGTCTCCAGCGTCTTTGTGATTCCGCTAGTAGCCTTTTGGATTCATTTCGTTTGGTTGTAGTGGCTACTTGGACTTTTTTCTATGATTATGTAATACTGTGATTCTGTGGAATCAATTTGTTTTTGAAGAGAAAGAATGTATTGTTTTATTTTGATTTGTTTATGAATATCAGTAATTATCTGTCTGACAAAAAAGCCTGTGGGGCCTTGTCTCTGGACTTCCCTTATTAAAATTAGATGGACAGTAAAAATGGAACTGATACTTGCATTACTGTTAACTGTGTGAGCCGCTGAGTCACAGATTCAATAAAAGGGCATGGCCCTATTATTTTGCATAGCAATATAGTTTCCTGCAAATTAGTCCAAGCATATGGTGAGTAAAGTTAGGGTAATCATTTGAATCAAATGACAAGGGCTGTATAACAACAGATTTTCAGTGAGTAGATCTTCATTTATTTATTTTTTTATGCCATCAGTGAGCTAAAGCTCAGAGATTGTGGAAGAAGCATACTGCAAACCCGCAGTCATCAATGATTTAAAAGGTTTTAAGAATACTTTATAGTAGTCTATAATCAGAGAAAGAGCTCTGCTACAAAGCATTTATCTCCCAACGTATACTGCTGGGGTACATTGCATACTCCTCACTAGAATCCTTGCAATGCACAGTTTGGGGCTTGTATGAGTAAAAGCATCACTAAACTATTTGCCTGGGTACAATAGTAATTTAGAGGCTAGACTGTGCCAAGTATTCTAAATAGAGCTCATACACACTGCCTGAAAGGAGACTTACTAGTCCCACGGGGTACCATGCGTAGCACAGCTTACATTATTTACTTATTGAGCACATAAGATCTGTAGGTAATTGGTAGTGTTAACAATTTAGAATAGACATGTGAAATATATGCATGCCTCTAGGGGTGTGATACAAATATTTTTTTAGCCCTGTGATGTCAGCTTGCCACTGGTGAGTACTAATAAAGTGTTGCTCCAAATCAATCATAAAAATACAGAGTCTAGAAGGAAAATGCTGGTAAAACAATTGTACAATGATTTGCTTAGGAGAAGATGAAATGGGGCAGGTTCTTTCATCTCTGAGGGACTACAATAAAAATAAAAAAATAAAAACATGTTTAACCCTAACGTTTAGCAGCACCCTGAGATTGAATGGTTTAATGGACTACTCCTTGTGTTTTACCCTCACTCATGCCCTTGTGCATATAGAATTAAATACTACCTACTTCTTGAATCAGAGCTTAGCTCTGCAAAAAAATCTTACTGAATATCCAATGTGATGCCAGGCTATTTCACCATCTAACATGCACTGTAAGATGTTTTATAGCTTTTCTCATCAAATCACCATTAAATCTGTATTTTAACTCACAGTGCCTGAAACAAGGCTTAACTTTATTTTGGCTAGTAAAAGTAATTAAAAGTCCACAAGGAAAAGGAAAATAAACAGAAAGTATAATAATGTCTTTTTCTACAGCAAGACAGTAGTGTCCTGGTACCTATCTGCCTAGGAGCAGTAATTGGAAATGGGAATACTGTCGTCTTTGTATGAAAGGGAAAAGAATGTGGGAGCTGTTAGCTATATATCTTCAGGTCATACCTCGCTGTAATTCAAGTAAAGGAACCCCCTAGACAATGATAAATAATTATTTGTCCTGTCAGTTACATGAATATTAGTTATTCAAATATACAGGACATACAAGTAGAACAAGGTCTGAGCAGTGAGAAAAAGTTTATTGTGGGGAAGTCAAACCCTATGTGGTTCGTCATCACTAATAATGAGATGCCTGATTCAGTGAACTTACTACATATGATTACAAATTTTTCAAATTTTTTCATGTTCATGTTTAAAATGCAGATTTGTTGCCCAGGGTCCAGGACAGATAACATAACTAAATTGTATAAAAGTGATATGACACTGTAGATATGAAGAGTTGTTGGGGGGGGGTAACTATGTAGGCAGCTGCAAGCATACATGCCAAAGGACAAGTTTAAAAAACTCACTGCTGAGTGCATTTGAAGTAAAATGGAATGAATCTTTACTTAGACTGGTTTCTGCCATTTACAGGGGATTATTGAAATAAAGTTTAACCTTCATGTTCAGAAACTTTGTCCTTGAGATACATGTCATCAAACTCATGATTCAGGCCCTTTAAGTGCAGCCCTTTGGTGTGAGAGGAAGGGAAGCCCACTTAGCATGCTTGAACTCATGTGTAGGTATTAAGCTAAAAATCTTCGAACTTCCACTTCAGGATTCTGGTCTTTGAAATGTGTGTCCATCATTTCAGGATTCCACTCATTCTTGTGTATGCAGTGTGTTTGACAGACGGGAATGCATCCCTGCCTACTGATTTGATAAACAGCAGTTCAAGAGAAAGATGAAGCAGAAAGTAATTATAAATTCAAAACAGAGTAATTTGTAAGAAACAGACTTAAAAGATAGTATTTCCAGTTCTGTCACATTGCACCAGCTAACCAGAAGTATAACACCAAAGACATTTGTTGTATGTGCTACACCTACTGGTGGTAAAGTGGATTCGGTACTTCAGCATTATCCACTGATAAAGATTCGCATCAATGAATATATTATGAATAAACTGCAAAAAGACTAACTTGATTATGGCTATCATATTGTCAGAGAATTTTTTTCATAATGAATATGCATTCCTTAGTCTTTAATGGAACAGCAATTACCAGTTTATAAGAAGTAAAATATATATTTCAGAGGTAACAAAGGTGCTACAGTAATGTTTCTCTAATAAATTGTAATTCTGGCCAAATGCATCAAGCCCAAGTGACATTAAGATTCAAAGTAATATGTAGAAGAAAAACTAAATCAATAGAGGCACCATCTGTAGGTAGAGAGATAGTATAAGGATATAGTGTCTCTAGAAAAGTAGAGATGAAAATAACCCAGATTCCTAAGCAGAGCTAGGTGAAGTATGATGGATTGTCTCTCCTGACCGGAGACAACACAATTCCGCATTACTTGTCTTATAGACTGCCTAGCAAAGGATATAGTAGTGTAACCATGGGTTCTGGAAAGCTGAGAGCAAGGGAACAGTGATGACTCTTTCCTGCAGTGCCTGTCCGTACTTCCTGTGCTGTTCTAGTACTCCTATGAAGCACAAAAGTGCAGACCAGGATGAATGCTGTGATCTCCAGAGAGAATACCCACATGTGGTGATAGGACATACAACAAGAGAAGTGAGTCAGTTCTTTTAAGTGAGGATTACAGATGTGAGTATGGTTCAAAGAGGTTCCTAGCCAGATACAGTGGTGTTGTTGTTTTCTTAACAATCAATAAGTTTGTGCTCTCTTTTGGATAAGTTATCTTATGAGACTGTTTCAAGAAGTCAGAGAACTTCCTCATTAGCAACTCTGATCTTATCTGATAGTTAATTCTCTGTCTTGTCTTTTAGTTTGAAATTGGTACCAATTAATTGATCAAAATAGCATAAAGTGCATGCAGAGTTATTTAAAAATGTATTAGAAAAATATAATTAAAATGTTATTTAATGAATAATGCTGCTGCAACAAATGATAAGAGTGCATGGGAATAGTGAAACAAATGATACTGAGTTTATTAATTGTGAATCTGATTATGATGATAAAGATAAAGATTGTGTTTATTAATGTGTGACATTGAACATAAAATATATTACATATATTGATAATAATTTCATTAACACATTTCATAAAAATAGAATATGTGATTACAAAATTTTAAAAAGAATTGTGTTACTAAGGATAAAGTATACCACAAGGATAATGTAAGTTTGAAAGGGAAGCTATTAAAATATTTGTTAACAATAAGATCATGGTAAATAAATCATTTGACAGAGACAGCAGTCTAGGGTCCTACTATACAACTGCGAATGTCAGAACCCCAAGGAATCAAAGCACAGAGAAGTAATTCCCAAAACTTAAAAATGCAGAAAATGATCGAGTTCAACAACTGGCTAAGTTTCTGGTGTCATTCTAAGGGGATCCAATATCTGTCTGCCTGGGATGACATGATTAACAGACCTCGATGCTTTGCCAGAGATGGCATGCATCTGTCACCCTTGGGCTTCCGGATACTGGTCAAGGCTCTTGCCACCCCTATAGTGCCTTTTTTAGGCGCTGTTCCAAAGACCAAATTACCACCATAATAGCTACAAACAAATGCAATCTGAGGGTCATGCTGGTCAATGCTAGTCTAAATCTGAAAATGCACTTGCTTGAAGCACGTCTTAAAATGGAGAACATCAACATTTGTGCTGTAACAGAGACCTGGTTCAAGGCAGCAGAAAGCACCCCTACACTACCAGGCTATAACTCATTCCACACCTTTTGGCCCCAGAACTTGGACCGAAGCTCCAAAGGTGGTAGTGTTTCCATATTCATAAAGGATGTTCACACCTCCAGACTGGTAGCCCAACATAACACATCAGAGATACTTCAGGTGCAGCTAAGATTGGGTAAGACAGTGATTCAGATCGTAGCCTGCAATAGGTCCCCAAAAATATCCCAAGACTCACACTCCATGTTCCTAAACACATTGGAGAATATTAGGGTCCAACCTAACAGGCTCATATTGGGCGACTTTAACTACCCCTCCATTAACTGGGAAAACTACTCATGTACCAATACACTTGCCCAACATTTCCTGGGATTCATTAATTCAAATGCCCTGAACCAGCTCATTCTTACCGCCACTAGGGGTAGCAACATCCTTGACCTGGTCATTACTAACATGGGCAACTGTTGCTCTACACCAGTAGTTAACTCCTCCCTGGTTAGATCCGACCACAAACAAATCACCTTGGAAATCCACATGCCTCCCACCTCCCACCTCTGCAAAGGTAACAACCAGGAAAAACTTCTCCAAAGCTAACTTTGGGATCCTAAAAACAGAGGTGGCTAACTTCATGGCACCCAGGCAAATGGAGAATAGTTGCATGAATGCCAAATCATACACCAATGCACTGTATAAACACGTACACAAATGCATGGATCTCGCCATACCCAATAGAACCAAGATGCTCTTCTCCTAAAAAAGGAAGCCAATCTGGTGGTCCCCTGCCATAAACAAACTCTACAACAGAAGGAGGAAACTGATGCAGAATAAGGTGAAGTCCCAAAACTGGAAAAACTCCCTTATCAGCCTCAACAATAAGTTGAGATCCCTCATCAAATCGTCTAAAGTTAGCTATGAAAACATAATTGCAGCAGATAGTAAAGACAACCACAAGGTCTTCTATAGTTGTGTCAAGAATATCCATGGCAATACCCAGATTTGCTCTGAGCTACTGCACAATGGTACCTCCTATACCGAGCCAACAAATATTGCCAATATACTGGCTGACAGATTCAGTGCCAACTTTATCCCTCCCCCCCAAAGGACCAATCACAATATCAGTAGATTGCCAGGCATCCAGTATTATTGCTGCACAGCTTAAACAGCACTGTCCAAGGCAAAGAATGCAGCTTCTATGGGACCTGACAATCTCCCTGTCTGTGTTCTACATGGACTACAGTGTGAACTGGCACCTCACCTGTGTTCCCTGTTCAATCACAGCCTCATCTCAGGCTTTGTCCCTACCGAATGGTGCACTGCTACAGTCATCCCTCTCCACAAAGGAGAAGTGACTACAGACCCTGGTAACTATCGCCCCATTAGCCTGATGAGTCTGATATGCAAAGCTATGGAATGCATCATCATGGACCTAATAAACAAGGATATACGGAATCTCCAAACTCTGGATCCCACACAGTTTGGTTTTGTGAAGGGTACATCATGCCTGCTCAACTTGGTCGACTTCTTTGAGTCAGTCACCAGAGCTGTGGATGAAGGCAAGGTGGTTCATACCTTTATCTGGCCAAGGCGTTTGATCCCATTCCCCATTCACGAATCACAGAAAAACTCACTAAGCTAGGCATCAACCCCTATATCACTAGGTGGGTTGCAAACTGGCTGACAGATAGAACCCACAGTGTGAAAGTAGCGGACTCAAAGTTAGGCTGCCGACCAGTCACGAGTGGAGTCCCAAAGGGTTCGGTCCTGGGTCCTCTCCTGTTTAGTATCTACTTCTCTGAACTCCAGGCCACCACAAAGGGTCTCTGGCTGACAAAGTCCGCAGACGATTGCAAGTTGGGAGCTATAATAACTCCCCAAGTGATTTTGACATCCTACAGAAAGCAGAACCATGGCCTTAAGCTCAATGCCAAAAAATGTGTCTTCATCCCCTTTGGGAAAAACCTGGTTCCCATGAATTACCACATCGATGGTAGTCCACTGAACACAGAAGATGTCAAAAGGGATCTGAGAACACAGCTTGACAGCAGCCTCTCTTATGACCACCACATTGCCACTGTGGTCAGAAAGTCCTTCTATGTGGCACATCTCATTACTAAGGGTTTTGCATCCAGGAAGAAAGAGGTCATTGTCTCCCTTTACTCTTCCCTCATTAGGCCATTCATCAAGTACAGTGCCCCATTCATCGTGTACCTCACTAAACACCTGCAACAACTGGAGAGGCCACAAAAGTACCTCACAAAGAGGATCCTAAGCCTTAAACACTTGTCTTATATGGACAGACTTAAAAAACTCTAACTATTCTCTGTCTAATATCGCCTACTTAGAGGCAATCTCTGCTTGACATACAAAGCCATGTCTGGTCCAGCTCTGTTAGAAATGTTACATCTAAACAAATCCCAATCCCTCCACACCACACGCTCCAGTAACCTCAACCTCATTACCACAATCAACAGAATGTGCTGGAGGGACAGGTTCATAACCCAGAGACTGCCCTTGCTATGGAATACATTTCCCATATATGTCAAACAGAGCACTTCACTGGCCCTCTTCAAGAGAAACCTTGATGAGTGGATAGGAAATAGAAAATTCACCCCGGGGATCAGTCCATTGGCTCTATTCGACAGAGGCACTGGGAACCAAGGTCGGGTGGCATGATGTCAGGGTAATCCTATGGGCTAGGTTTGTAAAGGCTCCAGGGCCATTAACCTAGTACACACCTATGAATCTATGAACCTAAGTGCAAGCATGTTTTGCACGGGATGCAAGCCCTCCACACCTTCCCAGCTTATATATATCAATACCATGGTTGTACCAGCTTGCTGGTGGGAGAAATCTCCCAAACAAAGAAGTCACTGCCAGTGCATACCTAGTAATTATACCAACAGAGTCCTTAATTTCTTGTGCTTTGGTCAATTGATGCTCATGGAATTTCACACTGAAACATGTAGCTGTATCGGAGCTAGAAATTTCAGTGTTGAATAATATATAATGATGTGTATTACTCATCTTTTTTATCCAGAAACATATGAAATTAACACCATTAAAAACTAAAGTGGAATGCCACAAAGTTCTAAAGCTGAAGTTACTAATGAGGCATAAATATTTAACAGGGCAAAGCAGTACTATCCCCACATTCTACTGTTTACCAAAAATTCAGAAAATATAATATGACTCTTGTTGTTAACCAGTTATGACCCTGTCATAGCTATTTGGAAAAGACAATTCATTATTCATGATACAAAGAACCTGATATGAATTCTTGATCATTTTGTTTGGCAAAAAGAATATTACTAGTTCACAAGTGATTTAAAGATCACATACACCTGCATCATAAATGTTATTGGTTTAAAGGCCTTAGATTATTTTCTTGTTTCTAATCTGATTTTGCATTATATGAAAGAGCTGCTGTGGCTCTGTTTAAACTGTAATGTATTTATGTTTGATAAACACATTTTCCTAGATTAAGGGTATGGCAATAAGGACTAGTTTTATCTGCTCTTATGATAATGTGACAATAGGCCTTTTTAAAATGCAATACATGTGTGAAACTTCTTTCTGTATAGATATTTCATACAATTTATTGATACACTTTATTTAGTCTGCATATCTGTAATCGCTTTTTACCAATATGTGTTATAAAATTTATCATTTACATGTATTATCAATCAAAATATGATTACTTACGTAGATGTTTCCTTATTTGTAGAAATTCTTGTTTAACATTTGCTGTATTGCATAAAATAGGTACTAGTGCCCCCCCCCCCCCACACACACACACACACACACACACACAGTCTTAGCTTCATTACCTTATGGCGAACAGTTAAAAATCAGATGTAATTTAACCAGTGATCAGATTTCTTGGTGCTTGTTGAAAATGCTATTTAGTTATTTAACGAGTGGGGGTATAAGTTAAATAATATAAGTTATGCTTATGGGAAGGTTTACACAATTTCCAGAGATGACTTACTTTTTGATACGAAGTGCAAATTTAATCATGGTAGGAAGTTTCATTATAAATACAATAACTTATATTTAATAATGGAAGAATTCTGAAGAGCTTGTGAGAAGTGTCAAGGAAATTTACTCCTTAATTTTTTGAGATCATAAAGTGAGAAATGCTATTACTAAATATATTGCTCCCACATACAGCAAATTTCACTGTTTAAGGGAGATTTCTGTGAACAGCAGCATTTTATGTCCAGCTATTAATGTTTCTAGTCATGCCCTTATGGACAATGGTAAGTTATTTAATTTTCCACGTGGCAAGTGCAGTATGTACAGAGTTATTACCAAAATGTCAATGGTAGAGCTGTAGCTTTGGGGCTAAATGTCATATGTAGTACAGCAAATATAGTTTGAGTTATAATCTGTAGTTATGATCTTGCCTATATTGGCAAAACAAAGTTGTTACTGGGTTTAATGAACATTCTAATAATGTTAAAATTAAGATATCACTATTTTCTTAGTAGAGCATTTTAACATATTAAGCATCAAGTTACAGCGCTATACAATCATTGATCTTATTTAGCATAAAAAACATGGCTAATATAGAAATTGTGATATGGGAAAACATGTTTATTTTAAATTGTGACACTTTGTTTCTAAAGGATTTAAATAAAGAGATTAAGTGAGAAGTGGTGACTGTTTAGTTTTTTTTTTCTTACAATTGTATTATTGGCTTGTATGCCATTGCTTTATAGTTTGTATTGTGTGAACCGCATATTCTTTTTCTTCCGAATGAAAACTATTACAGTTCAGATAACAGAGAATAGCTGAACAGTTAATGAAGACTTAAACTTTATTGATGTTTAAAATACTAATGGAGAAATTTTGGAGATCATCTGCATCTGTCTAAGAAGGGAACTTGGATCCTAAGTGATAGTTTTAAATATTTCATCAGCAAACATTTAAAATCACTCCTAAGCTTGTCAGACTTAAAAAAAAAAATAAATTGGCTTAGGGCCTCAAATAAGTTCTTGCAAAAAAAGTCATGATAGCAGTATAGAATACCAGTGGTAAATCATTGAGGCAGAAATCAGAAACAAAAAGCTTTTTTTAATAAATGGGTAGACAGGTTTCCCTGTCAAATGAGCAAGGTCTGTAAATGCAAGTATTGCAAATACAAAACATAAAATGTATTTGTCAGTAATATACCAGGAATCTCAAAATGTATAGTACCATCATTACAACATTTTTATAGGGGAGCTTCGTCCAATGTATGCACTGGCATGGGAGATTCTGCTCCCATATCCATGCTATTTATATGAACTAACTCAAATATGATTATACCTCAAATGAATAGAATGAAGTAGTTCAAGAATGGGCTTTAGCATATATATTTCTATATTCACAGTTCTTAATTTGTTAGTCTAACGATAACAGTTGTCCTTGAAACCTCAATAAGAACTCGATACACAAACATAAAAAAATGGAAAAACTAAGGAATTCAAAAATTATACTATCAGAAGTTGTAGAAAATATACAGAACATTTAATAAATAAAGAAAATGCTGAAGGATGATAGAAAACAATACCAGTTACATCAGAAGGGTATAGGAAATGCAATCTGAAAAGCAAAGGTCCAGTGTGAGGACAGAACCATTTCTGTCAAGCCAAGACATATAATCTTTACAGATACATAAAACAGCAAAGAAAGAACATGGAGATAGTGAAGTTCCAAAAACATGATGATTGTTTAGTAGAAGAAAAAAATGTATGGATGCTATGTAGTTCTGCATAATGTCATGAAAGAAAAGAAAAGAAAATTAACCATTTTTAGGCAAAATACATTCACAGGTTAAGTGGTTAACATGTTTACAGATGATGGCCTGAATGGATTAACCCCAGACATTTTAGAAAACTTAAGTTAAGATCTCATAATGCCACTAACATATTAATAAGTCACTGCCTCACTGAAGAACAAGATTTCTGAAAACTGAGAGAAGATGGCAGATATGATTTGCATTCAAAAAGGAGGAGCATGTCTGATGTTGGAAACTGTAAGCCTAGCAGTTTTTCTTCAGTCATTTTGAAATCCATGGAATTGCTGCCGATGGAAAGAATTCCATATTGCTTAGTAGATGACTGTGCACAGATTCCAAAACAATGATTTGGTCATGAATGTGACTGTGACATTTATAAGGCATTTAACATGGTAACACACAGCAGATTAGTGAACAAGAAGACTTGGATTAAGCCCACTGACTTGACAACAGGAAGTAGGGGTCATGGAAAGACACGTTCACTTAAATGGAAGGATAGTTGACAAGCAAGATCTCACATGGGCCAGTACAGGGGAGTGACCATTTCACTGAGTTTATCAGTGATATTGCAGAAATGCTGAAAGGAGCAGTTTGTGTTTCTGATGACTATGACATAGTACCATGTCATTGTTATAGACCTATATACTAAAATGAAAATAAATGAGATAATAAAAGAGAGTATGAACATTATGTGGTCTACATCATGCACACGTAAATTTAGCTAACCATAATAAAATACATCTTGTAAGCAAAAGCTGAAGAGATGAGAATGTAAGCAGAGTAGGACTAGAGTTACCAACAAATGAGGAAATGGATCTAGAGATAATGATATCTCTAGATCTATATTATTTAATTATTATTATATTACATTATATTTATATTATATCTATAGTATTTAATTATTATTATTATAAATATTATCTAATTATATACAAGTCAAACTAATTCTCAGTGGGGACATACACCCAAACCCTGGACCACCCATTAAACTGCATAACTCAGCCTCTCATAATGGTACACTTTCTCAATCCCCTCAGCATTCAGTCATTCCTCCTAGGGACAAATTTGATATACTCCTCTTAAATATTAATATAAGAAGTGACAACAATAAAATCCATGACCTGCATGCTAATATCTCCCTTTACACTCCAGATATTGTACTTCTAAATGAAACTTGGTTAAAACCAGCCACCCCCAGCAATGAAATACTACCCCCAGGATACAACATCATACGTACTGACAGAAGTAATAAAAGAGAAGGAGGAGTAGCCTTACTCTATAAAAGCCATCTCTGTATTGAAAACTTCAGATGAAAAAACCCTAAACCTTAGCAATGATGAAGCAATATTTGCCAGACTAAATATTAACAACAGGAAACACATTTATATAATAGGTATTTATATGCCACCAGGGGATAATATCCAAGCATTAGAAAATATACTACACTGGAGCAATCAAACACTACCACAGGAAACAATTATTAAGGGTGACTTCAATATAACCTGGCTAGACTGTAACTCCCCAAACCCCAAAAACCCCATCAAACTTCACGGCTTTACACAACACATCCAGATACCCACTAGAATTAATAAGCCATCCAACAAACACTCCTCTTTAGATTGGGTATTAAGAAATAGGTCAGACCTATACCCCTATTCTGGCTGTTTTCCAGACAGTCTTAGTGACCATTTCCCAACCTATATAATCAGGAAACAAGCTAATTCATAAAACAAACTATCTTTAAACAAATAAGAAACAAAAAGCACCTAAACCCCAGTAGCCTTATAGATATACTCAGACATTGTAATTTGACACCACTAAAACTACTACCCCTACAGGAAGCAGTAGAATATTTTAACTCTACCTTCTTAACTGTAATAAACTCTAAGACTCCTAGCAGAAACATACGTGTCAAATCAGATTATGCCCCATGATTAACAAAGGAAACACAATCACTATTTAAAGCTTAGTCCCTAAGGCATGGGCAACTTGGAACAAAACCAAGTCCCAACCTGCCCTACAAACCTACCAGGAACTTAGGAACAAAGCAAAGCAGCACATTAAGCAAGACAAAATAAACTACTACACAGAAATACAATCAAAACACCTTAATAACCCACAAAACTTTTGGACAGCTATAAATAATATACTACAGGCAAAGTCAAAACACCCCCTCCAGCTACTAACAACAGTCCTGATAATAATGCTACTCAACTTAAATACTTTACCAAAACTATATTAGCTCTGTCCAACAGTCAAACCCTCCCCACTTAACACAATTACCTCTGTTCCTCCCAAAATTAATGCCACCTGTACCTACAGACACAATCAAAAAATTCCTTAAAAAACTAAAACCTACCACATTAACAGCAGACAACTTACCCATCAATTTCCTAAAACTAATAGCAGATGTAATAGCCTACGCTTAATCAATTCTCATCAATAGATCCATAGCTGAACAAGTCCCTCCCATTTGGAAAACCTCTCACATTATACCTCTACATAAAGCTGGCCCTTCAAAAGATATCACTATCTCTGCCACCTTTAAACTACAGCAAAAAAAAAAAAAAAAAATCTTGCTTTTTTCCCACTTTCTGAAAGTTAAGAAAGTTCAGTTACAGATTTGCTGTTCTGAACTCTTTGGAAGTTTCCAGAAGGCCAGTGCTTGCTTGGGCTAAAGGGAAGTCTCTGTGCTCACCAGTGGGAGTGGTTAACACTGAACAGCCTGCCTGTCCCTGGAGGAGTGGTTACTACCTAGAAGCTGTAGTTTTATTGGCCATTTTGGTATTGATCTCTCTCTCTCTCTCTCTCTCTCTCTCTTAAAACCCTACAACTCTCTTTTTGCGTGGTTTTGCTCACTGAGCAGCGTCGGGCAGCGCCGCCTAAACAGGTTTAAACTATTCCAGGCTCCACAAAGTCTGCTCTTCACTTTTTCCCTTAGAACTGTTCAAACTCTCAAAGTAATCACTCTATTCTCTTTCTAAAGCCTTGCACTTGCTCAGCTCTTACAAGGAAACACTAACTAACTAAAGCACTACACCCTCCTTGACTTCTCATAAGTATTAGGCTCCCGATTGGTCCTTCCTGATCAAGTGAAAAATCAGTTCCCTTCTCTAATCTGATCAGTAAAAAAACAGTTCCCTATACTAATCTAGTATGTCCAAGGGTCAGTTTCAAGGTTACTCTCCAGTCCAGCTGGTGAATCTGGGAATTTTGAGGCAATGTTGCAATTGCCTTATGTACACAGACAACCCTCTCCTCCTTCCAACAAACTCTAATACATGTGAGAGATGCAGTTACACAGCCAAACTGGAGGCAGAGCTCTCTCAACCCAAGACTGGCACAGTCAGTCAGGAGGAAAAGGTAACCACCCACACCACAAATCCAGTCTCACACAGACCTATTGCATCTGCATACCCAATACATAAACACACAAAAACATACTCGGAGGCTCTAAATAAAAATCTGCCTAAACAGCAAAGACCTCCTAAGCAGATATCCAAGCAACAGCCACCCCGCAACAATACCCACAAATCACATATCTTACAAAATCAGTGTGCCTCACAATCACAGCGCTTAAGGCCAAATAACACACCAAATACACTTGTTATAGGGGACTCTATTGTCCGGCACACTGACGTCCCACTCACCAGACTGAACAAGGAAAAGGTCACTGTAAGCTGCCTGTCAGGTGCCAGGGTCCGCCACATAATGCAAGCACTCAGGTCACTCCAAAGCAAGTACAAGTATGACTCTGTCATTGTCCATGCTGGTGTGAATGACCTGAGACGTACCTCCCTGGACTACATGAAAAGAGACATAGAGGAGCTCTCTGACCAAGTAGCCCAGGCTGGTATAACCCTGACCTCGAGTAGCATCTTGCCCTCACCAGGAATGATGCCACAGTATAAAGACAAAATGATCAGTTTCAACAATTGGCTAAAGTATTAGTGTCATTTAAAGGGGATCCAGTGTCTGTCAGCCTGGGATGACATGCTTGACAAGCCACATTGCTTTGCTAGGGACGGCTTGCACCTGTCACCCTTAGGCTTTCGTATACTATCCAAGGCTCTTGCCACCCCCATAGTGCCTTTTTTAGGCAAGGCTCAAAGGACAAACCCACCTCCATAGACAACCCAAGGATAAAAAAACTAAAGGTAATGCTACTCAATGCCAGAAGTCTAAACCTCAAGATGCATGCACTCGAGGCCCTCCTCAGTATGGAGAAAATCGATGTCTGTGCAGTAACAGAAACCTGGTTCAAGGCTCCTGAGAGCACCCCAGCACTATCAGGTTATAACTCATACCATGCATTTCGGCCCGAAAACTCGGACCGAAGCACAAAAGGAGGGGGAGTATCTATATTCATCAAAGATACCTACACCTCCAGGATAGTGGCACTACACGAAGCATCGGAAACCATCCATGTGCAACTAACAGCGGGCAAAACTGCTTTTCAGTTTGTAGCCTGCTACAGAACACTCTCCCTATTACAGGAACCCCACTTGGCATTCCTGAGAACACTGGAGAATATGAAGGTCTCTCCAAACACTATGTTATTGGGTGACTTCAACTACCCAAACATTGACTGGGAAAACTACTCAAGCCCAAACACCCTCACCCAATGGTTCCTTGAATTTAACGCAATGGAACAACTGGTCACCACTCCCACAAGAGGGAACAACATATGATGCCCGAGTGGGGTATTGTGTCAAAGGCTTTTGTGAGGTCCAGGTAGGCTGTGTGGACTACCTTGCCCTCATCTATGGCTTTGGTAACTGTTTCAAAGAAATCAACTAGGTTTAAGAGGCAAGATCTGCCCTTAACAAAGCCAAATTGGGTAGGTTTCAGTGTCTGGAGGCTCCCAATGTCTTTGTTTATGAGTTCCATTATAATACGCTCCATAGCTTTACAGACCAGACTAGTCAGGCTTATGGGGCGATAGTTTCCGGGGTCCGTTGTGGCACCACCTTTGTGGAGTGGGACCACTGTAGCTGTACGCTATTCTTTGGGTAAATATCCTGTAGTAAGGCTAAGTTTGAACAGTGACTTAATGTGAGGGTTCAGTTCTTCTTGGAGCTTGTGTAAGACACAGCCTGGGACACCGTCCGGTCCCATAAATGCTGTGTTTTTTGCTTTGGAGAGGGAAGTTTTCACCTGTGCATCTGTGATGTCAGGGAGGTTACATTCAGTTGGGATAGGCATTTGCTCCTTTGGGGGGGAGGGGGGGGAGTTTGCGCTGAATCTGTCTGCCAGGATGTTGGCTATGTCTGTAGGTTCGGTATATTTTGTATTTAAGCTTACCAGCTTAAATATCAACCCCTATTTCACAAGATGGGTTGTAAACTGGCTCAGAGATAGAACCCACATGGTCAGAATCGCAGGTGCCATGTCCGAATCCAAACCAGTTACAAGTGGCGTCCCACAGGGCTCAGTTCTGGGACCTCTCTTGTTCAGTATATACTTCCCTGAGGTTCAGGCTAACATGGGGGGATTATGGCTGACAAAATTCACAGATGACTGCAAATTGGGGGCCATAATCGAATCTCCAGCTGACACAAGCATCCTCCAAAAGGGTCTCACAGAGACGGATGCTTGCTGCCAGAGCCGCGGCCTCAAGCTAAATGCTAAAAAGTGCATAGTCATTCCCCTTTGGGAAAAACAAGGTGCCCACAAATTACCACATAGGTGGTAATCCATTAAGTACGGAAGAAGTAATTAGAGATTTGGGGACCAACGTAGATAGTAATCTCTCCTTTGATAATCACGTTGCCAAAGTGGTTAGAAAGACCTTCTATATAGCCCACCTTATCACGAAAGGGTTCGCATCTAGATCAAGAGAGGTCATTTTGCCCCTCTACTCGTCACTCATCAGGCCCATAATTGAATACAATGCCCCTTTTGGGATGTACCTTACCCGACACCTGCAGCAACTGGAGAGACCCCAAAAGTACCTCACCAAGAGGACCATGGGCTACAAACAGATGTCCTATGCAGCTCGACTAAAGAAACTCCAGCTCTACTCAGTTGCTTACCGCCTACTCAGAGGCGATCTATGCCTGACGTACAAAGCCATGTCAAACCCAGAATTAATGGACATGCTCCACCTCAAAAAATCCAAGTCCCTTAGAGCTATACGCTCCAGGGACCTAAACCTCAGCACAAAAATAAATAGGACATGCTGGAGGGACAGCTTCATTTCCCAGGGGCTCCCCTCACTCTGGAATAGAATCCCAATTCATGTTAGACATAGCCCCTCGCTGACCCTCTTCAAGCGAAATCTGGATGCATGGATGGGAAATCGCAAATTCACCCCTGGGATCTCTTCTGTGTCCCTGCTAGACAGAGGCACAGTAAACTAATCTTAAAAGTGTACCTTCTGTGACCTACTTTACAGAGGCACAGTAGGCTAATCTAATAGGGAGGCAGAAGCCAAATACACTCTGGCTAGGCTTATAAATGCCCTAGGGCAGATAGCCTAGTATCTACCTATGAACCTATGAACCTATTAACTAACTACCGACCAATCGCTATTTTGTCACCACTGTCAAAAATACTAGAGAGGGTCATTCACATGCAAGTTACTGATTATCTGCATTCTAACAAACTTCTAACACTCGACATGACTTTAGAGCCTATTATAGTACTTCAGCCGCCCTAATGGCATTCACCAATACTGTCAACTATCACAGAAACAACAATTATTATGCATCCCCTATCTTCGCGACCTATCAAAAACCTTTGATATGGTATCCCATGGTAAGCTCCTAAACACCCTCTCCAATCTAAACTTTTATCATTCTACTCTTGCTTGGTTCCAGGATTACGATACCGGATGCCAGCCAGCACTCTCTTCGAAACAGACATTATCACATCTTCTACCAGTGACTCTAGGCGTTCATCCTAGAACCACTACTATTCTCAATCTTTACTGATAACCTTCACAGCGCAACCTCACAAGCGTCTATTATCCAATGCGCTGATGATTCGACATTGATATGTACTGCTTCCACAATCCAAGAACTTCAAATCAAAACACAACAATCCTTTCTAGCAGTTGAGATCTGGCTTACTAATGCTCAGCTAATCTTAAACCCCAAAAAAACAACCTTATGATTTTTCAGCCCACAAAATCAGCCTCACCCACTAACACCTTTAACATTGTATCACTTAACAACAGCAACTTTTCCCCCAACACCGCACACCAAACTTTTAGGAGTAGAAATTGATTCTAATTTAAAATTTGGAATTCACATTTCCCAAACAGTAAAAAAGTACACAAAAACCTAGGAACATTGTATAGGAACAAACACTACTTTACTAAAAATACAAAAGCTACCATTGCCTTATCTCACTTAATCCCCACACTGCTGTATGCAGCTCCCATACTCACAAATCTAAAAAGTGTAGAGCTAGAAAAACTTGAATCCTGTTACAACAAAATTGCCAGATATGCTATAGACCTACCAGCTAGATCCAATCACTGTATAGCACTCAAGCAACTCAACTGGCTGGAGCTCCCCCACCTCCATCATTACTACCAGCTAACCATGGCCTACAAAATACTCTATGAACATGAACCAGAGAAAATCCCTACCCTATAAATACTACTTCAACACTATGCTCCTAACAGAACCCTATGCTCTACAAACAAACACCACATGATGTTGTCTTTCGGCTTTTCCTGGTTAAGGGTCACCACAGTGGAACTCCGGTCCACTAATGACTGGCAGTAGAGTTTCACGAACACCGAGGTGCCAGCTCGACATTCAACCTTCAACGAAGGCACGCCCATTTACGCATGTCTTTCAAATGCCCACCCAACCATGGGGAGGATATGCAGACTCCACACAGAAGGCACTCCCTGCACTCCAGCTGAGAATCGAATGGGAGAACCTCTTGCTGTGAGGCAACAACGCTACCACTGCACCCCTGTGGCTATACAAATAAACACCACATAAAAATCAGTATAACCAAAAATTAAGCAGGCGACTCTCTCTTCTCAAGTTATATAGGAAAAATCTGGAATACTCTGCTCGAAAATATTACAACTATTACATCTCTATCCCAGTTTAAATCAACTCTAAAAAAACACTTGTTAAATAAATGGCTGCGCCCATGCTCTGCTCCTGACTAACCTCGCACTCTAACAAGTCTACTAACTATACCCTTTTACTGACTACTCACTTCCCACTGTCTGTAAGGGTAAACATTACTCTATGCATACTAACATTACTCTAGATGAAATCACTACAGAGCTGATGACATATTGACTAAATATTTTCATTTCCTTAGAAACTTTATTTAGGAACTGCTGTGTCATATTGGACCCCATTTATACTCACACAGAACTGCATATCCTCCCCATGGTTGGGTGTTAGTTTCTACTCTCTACTGTCAAGTTATCTGTTGTTTTCTTACTGATTTATCTGATACTCATACTCTACAGCAATTCATTAAGATGCATTTTGTATAACTATTGTCCAAGTTTTGACCTGAATTAGTTGTCTAACCTTTCTACTCAGATGTAAATCTATTTTATGTTCATTGCGGTACTGTAAATATATTGTAATGTTCATTGTGGAACTGTAAATGTATTGTAATGCTGCTTGTTCAATTTGGAGCTTTTCTCCCCGGGTCTCCACTGAAAAAGGACATGTGTCCATTCAGACTTTCCAGGTAAACAAATGTAAAATAAAATAAATAAATAAAAAAAATAAATATCAGATATCCAAAAGTTATGCATGCGGTATGAGAATGCAGTAAGGAAGACTGCTGAATCTCCAACGCAAAATCACAAGCTGTCATTCTTCTGTAAATGCAGTTGTAATTCCCCATCAGGAGTCCTGAGTAGAGTTATAGAGATCTTGCCGCATTACACAAATATGCAATGTAGTGGAAGTGTGCAGGACACTTGTAAAATGGTGCACAGCTTACAGCAGAATCCATGTAAACAAAGATACAAGGAGTTTATTGTGTACTCAATAAAGAAAGTGCACTGGAGGGGAATAATAGAAACTGCAAGCAATGTACAGATTTTATTATTTGCCTGATATTAATAAATACTGGAATGATCCATTACAGAAAAACATTTTATATACACACACTTCACGCACAATAAATAAGAAAGTATATATTAGGATGGGCCCTAATCTTCATATACATAGCGCACTGAGGCATAGAAACACTCTGCACAGTACGTATTCCACACTACTATTTGAAATTGCAAATCATAGATGTAGATCACAGTCTTTAATGGTGATGTTAAGCTGAACCCAGTTCTTTACGAGTTGCACACAGGAGTGGATTGCATACAGTGGTATATTGTGGTCTTCAGTGCCCAGTTGATTTCTGCTCCCATACCAGCCTACCAGCTACTGTACTTTGCTATTTAGCATGGAATTACAGCACAGCACAGTACAAAACAATGATGTACTGTAGTATGCTATACATGCTTTAGTGCATAGATGTCCCCTACTGAGCTATGTTCTGCTGTCATGCCTGGCTGTTGTACATAAATATATCACAGTCATAGGCATGATGTCAGAGTTACAGCCATTACTGTGCTATGGTAATAACGCTATCTGGTGCTGTATGAGCTCACATTGGCA